>NW_022111324.1:41565849-41613847 GCF_000313985.2 Echinops telfairi | reverse complement strand
GAACTGTCAGTCCCGTTGTCTTCTCCTCCATATTGTTCATCCAGCCTATCTTATTTAGACAGACCTGTGGAGATAATAACCTGCACACAAACAAGACAGAGCAACCCCAAGCAACAAAATAAAACAAAGCCACAACAAACCAATGACAAAAAACAAAACACAAAAACAATAAAGAAAAGCTTGTAGTTAGTTCAAGAACTGTTTGTTGGCCTTTAGGGTGGTTTTCCAGTTGAGTCTGTTGGGGTGCCAAGCCCTGACCTCAGAGTCCATTTTTGGTATTCCCTGAGGACTTCGTTGCTCTGTTCCCCTTGATGTTCTGTTCCGTGCCCTTAGTATTTTGCCTCGGTGTGGTGGGATCAGATCGGGCGCAGTTCCCACACTGTGTCTCCAGTGTTGTCCCCTGTAGGGCTATGGGTCAGTGAGGGATGTCATGTGGGGCCGACCATGTGGTCTTCTCTGTGGATTGGCTGGTCTGAGCGGGAATATCATCCTGAAGGCTTGGTGGTCCAGGATATGCTCCACACTCTCTTCCTCCCCCTTCATTTGCTCCCATGTGCTCTGATCAGACATGTCCCTTTCCTGGAGCTGCAGATTCAGTGCTGTCCTCTGAAATAAATTGTTCTGGGGAGAGGGGCAGGTGTCCACGTAGTTGGGATTGGGACCAGCCCCTCACACCTCTCCACTAGTTCCCTACTCAATGCAGGTATGTTGCCTTCACATCTTGGAGCACTGGGTTGAAGTCTGGTCCCCCTTTCCCTCTGGAGATATAAACAATACCCTCCCCTTGTGTGGGTTAGTGCCCTGTGTCCCTGCTACCCATTTATTTATTTGTTTGTTTGCTTGTTTTCCTTTCTTCCCCTCCTTTTTAGTTGGCTACCATATGTATCCCTGGATTTGGTCTGGCACCTGCCATATTACCTGGTGCTCACCCCAGAAATGTTTGTAAACTAGTAGCTTTTTCCCTGTGCCCCTCTTGCATTTTTTTTAAAGCTTACATCAGCGGACTCATGTTGTACTTGTCCTTTTGTGCTTGGCTTCACTTAATTGCTATTTATTTTAAGCATCTTGGCTATATCCAGTTCAGAAACTACTTTGAAACTCTCTATATGTGCATACACACATTTATTATTTTTATTATTATTGTAAATTAGGTGAGGGCTTGAAAGGCAGGTCATCAGTTTTACATTCAACAATCATATACCTTTTGTGTCAACTCATCAATTTCAGTCCCTGTGATGTATGTCATCATTTATCCTACTTCCTGCCTCTGTTTCCTTTTTCTTTTCCTCTTTCTTTCCTAACCCTTCTGTAAATGCTACTCTTTAAATCTCAAATGTTGATTATTCTACCATAGAAGTGATTTCAGCCCCAGACCTAAAGGTCTGGGTGCCTTTCTGTCATTTTCTGACCAGTAAGCCTGGTCTTTTTTATGATTCTAAATGTTGATCCACGTTTCTCCCCCTCTCTGTCTAAGACCTTCTAATGGGATCCTTTTCAGAGCAGTTGGTGGTGGCAGCCAGGCACCATCTAGTTTTCCTGGTCTCGGGTTTGGAGACTGATGCCTGCATGGTCCACTAGTCCATTGGACTCTTTGTTTCTGTGTGTTTTTAGATTTTGGTCTCTCTTCTTTCCTCTGGACAGAAGACACTACTGTATGTATATTATTTGGCTGCTTATGAGCATTTAAAACTCCAGTTGTTATTTATCTAAGTGGGATGTAGAATCTTGTCCTTGGGAACTACCTTAGGCCAGTAGACGTACGCCTGTTGTTTCCCAACAGGATGGCCTTGATCCTCCAGGCCCAATGACTCATTCCCTCAAGTGTTATTATGTCTAGAAGTATTCATAACTCTGCTTGCTGTATGCTCTGCCACATTTAGGGATGTACCCGCAGCAGAGAGCAATACACACATGCAACTATCCCGTCATATCTTTGTGTTTGGGGCAGTGTGTTTTGAGTTTCCCTCCCACATCTACCTGTGCAGCCTGCATGTCTTTCTAAACATGTGCTTGAAGTTAGGTCACCATTGTTGCAGGATTGTCACAGGCACGTTATCCCCCTCATATGCTGTGATGGTAAATCCAAGAAATAAAATCCAGCTCCAATTATTTCACAGATATTTGTATAATTAGTATACATAATGTATATTTGTATACATTAGTTACATGCTTTATGGAAACATAACAGATGAAGGTGATTAGAAATCATCTGATTCTTCTCATTGATAATGACAACTGTGTATTCCAGCTAGAAAAGTCATTTCCACATCAGTTAGCAAAGGGAACCAAGTTCTATGTTTTATTGAAAATACAGTGGATTCATTTTGCATTAAGAACCCTTTTTTTAATGTTGAAATATTGAGGCCCTGTCAGAAAAAGTGAAATTGTAAATAGCTTGCCATTTATCAAAGGATTAGTTAGTTAGTTTGAGAAAGTTTTCCATAGCCTTATTAAACCTTTTGTGTTTGTACGGATCAATATTCTCTCAGCCCTGAAAAGTTACTGTGAAGCTTTGGTAAAATGGAACTGTATGTTAAATATTCACAGTAACATAATGATTACATGAGCAGTCCTTAGAAATTGGTTAACATCACAATTGTAATTTAAGTAAATAACTCACTGCCATTGAGTCCATGTGGACTCAAGTGACCTCCTTGTGGGTTTCCGAGATGGTAACTGAGAGAGTTTCTCCTGCCGAGGTATTGGTGGGCTCAAACTGTTGACCACGTAGATCACAGCCGAAAGCATAACCACTACACCACCAAGGCTCCTCTGTATAAGGATATACTGGTGACTTATGAGAACTGTGACTACTCAACCTTCTTCCCACCTGTTAGCAGACTTCAGGGATAGTCTTTTACAATGCCTGGTAGAGTGTCACCATTGGGAAGGCTTTATATAAATATGTATTTTAAAAATGGGTTTTACAGTAGAATGTTTCTGGGATGAGTTTGATGCAATATTTTGCCAAAATGAATTTTATAATATATGTTCAGTATAAGGGTTCATTTGCATTACTCTTATGAAAGACTTTTGCATTCAATTGGCAGTTCAGAAGGAGCCAGAGACTTCAAGTGTAGCATTCTTTCCCAGGCTTTCTGGGGAAACGTGATGATCTGGGGCTTGGTGGAAATGCCTGTTGGGACTTCAGTGTGGGAACCTGCGCTTGGACTTGGGCACCCAAGCCCCAAGTGAGAGTCGACCTTGGCTTAGTGGCAGTTGCGTTCCAGTATCTGAGAGGATCTTCTGCCCTTCTTAGGCATAGGGTTCTTGCTTCCACCTCTCTCCAAGCGTCAGTGGGTTTTGGATTCTGCATTTGGCAGAGGGATTTCTTACTAGCTTGGAAGCAGATGGACTTTACTTCCACCTGTCCTCTAATCGTCTTGGAAGTGAGAGTTTGCTTCATATGAGTGAATGTTCTAGAAAATGCATAGGCATTGTGCCTGTTACCTCCTGAGAATCTGTACCCACAAGAGGGCCTCCTTTCCGTCTCTCACCCTGCCTCCAACCATTCTCCTACGCTCAGCGGGGGTTGGGGTAGGTGGGTGGGGTGTTGGCTGATGGATTAAATAGAGAGGATTTTATCTGTAGAAAAGAGCTCACAGATGATTGCAGCTCCCCCCTCCCCCTCCCACCGGTGTCTGGGCACCCCAGCTATTCCTAACAAACACATTACTTACCCTAAGAAGTACGTAAAACTTTAGCAGATTCCGTACCTGCTGGTATAGTGGCCACTTCTTTGCCTGTGCTTTGCCACATGTGAAAGCAAGCCTGTGTCCCATCCCTCCCAGAGGCGCATGACTTTAGGGAATTCAGTTTACTTGGTTGCCTACAACTATGTTCTCTGATAGAGGCAATGAAAACAGTTCTTTCTCCGATGGCCCCGCTTTCCCCCACTGTTGAGATGGGAGCAGCAGTTTCTTTTCTTTTTTTTTTAACATTTTATTAGGGGCTCATACAACTGTTATCCCAATCCATACACATATCAATTATGTAAAGCGCATTTTCTCTCCATTTAAACCCCCGACATTAGGTCCTCATTTTTTCCCCTCCCTCCCCACTCCCCCCTCCCGCATGAGCCCTTGATAGTTTATAAATGGGTATTTTGTCATATCTTGCCCTGTCCGACGTCTCCCTTCATCCACTTTTTGGTTGTCTGTCCCCCAGGGAGGAGGTCACACACAGTTCCATATAATCGGTTCCCTCTTCCCTACCCATTCTCCCTTTACCCTCCCTGTTTTGCCACTCACACCACTGGTCCTATAGGGCTCATCCGTCCTGGATTCCCTGTATTTTCAGTTCCCATCTGTACCAGTGTACCTCCCCCGGTCTAGCCAGTCTTGCAAGATAGAATTCGAGTCATGGTAGTGGGAGCGGGGAGGAAACCTTTAGGAACTAGAGGAAGGTTGTATTTCTCATCATTGTTACATCGCACCGTGACTGGCTCATCTCCTCCCCCAGACCCCTCTGCAAGGGGATCTCCAGTGGCCTACTAATGGGCTTTGGATCTCCACTCCGCACTCCCCCCATCATTCACTATGGTAAGATCCTTTGTTCTGATGATGCCTTACACCTGATCCCTTCGACACCTCGTGGTTGCATAGGCTGGTGTGCTTCTTCCATGTGGGCTTTGTTGCTTCTGAGCTTGATGGCCGCTTGATTACCTTCAAGCCTTTAAGACCCCAGACGCTATACTTTTTGATAGCCGGGCACCATCAGCTTTCTTCACCACATTTGTTTATGCACCCATTTGTCTTCAGTGATCCATTCGACACCCCGTGATCACACAGGTTGATATGTTGTTCCATGTGGGCTTTGTTGCTTCTGAGCTAGATGGCCGCTTGTTTACCTTCAAGCTTTTAAGACCCCAGACGCTATATCTGGGAGCAGCAGTTTCTTCCAGCTTTCTGCGCCCTGAACTGAGGAAGACGTTGTGACTGTTGTTGTCAGGTGCCCTTGAGTTGGTTCCGACCCATAGCGACCCTCTGTGCAATAGAATGAACTGCTCCATCCGCACAGTTGTTCCTAGTTGGAGCCCACTGTTGCAGCCAAGAGGATTTAGAAGAAAATAAAGGAAAAGATCTGTTTCTTCGTCCCAAGGCCGTGGTGAGACAGTAACATATCTAAAGTGTGGTGTGATATTTTACATATATCAGGTGACAGCTGAGGGGTTGGAGGACAATAAAGTGAACAAAGCAGAAAAGAACACAAAACCACTGTGTCCCAAGAAGTAGTGAGAAGTTCTCAGCAGTGTCTAGGCCACTGCAAAGTCTTCCTTCTGCCCTAGGCTCACCTTAGCATCAACCGCTCAAGAATAATAACTTTGGTGCTCGCATAGAATCTGTCTCCTTAGGCTAATAAAATCACGTCTTCATCACCCAACTTCATCAGACTTCACCAAATACATGCATTGTTAATCTTGCCCTGACTGGAAAGTTGGTTTTAAATATATGTAACAAAGGGGATCAATCTCTTAGCCTGCTAGAGCATCTACCTTTGCAGCATTAGCTCTCTCTGGCTTTCTGCATAGTGGTTACATATTGGACTGTGAGCCCCAAGACCAGCAGTTCAAAACCACCAGCTGCTTCTCAGGAGAAAGGACTTTCTACTCCTGAAAAGTTACAGCCTCAGAAACCCACAGGGGTATTTCTACCCTGTACTGTAAGTACTGGGCTTCAACTGGATGGCAGTGCGTTGAGCATTCTGCAGTTACCACCCATTTAAAAAGGAGATTAAAATGTGTCATTTCTAGAAAATCGTTATCAAGCTTATCTTTGGGTATATTTCTCCTGGGTCCCTGAAGACTGACTTCTCTACGTACTTACAACAATATCAGCTCTGATGGTGGGGGCAATGCACCTGGGTAGTAGACAACTTTGTCGCTAGTTGTCTCATCTTGGCCTGCTTAAGTAACTTGGCTCCTGAATGTGTAAATTGGGGAAAATCTTCAACATTTGTGGTAAAGTGAGTGCCGAAATGAAATAAGGTACAGTACACGGGGCGCAGTCCATGAGGTATAGTACACGAGATACAGTACATGAGGCACCGTACACATGGCACAGTACACAGGGCGCAGTACACAGGGTGCAGTACACGGGTGCAGTCCATGAGGTATGGTATACGAGATACAGTACATGAGGCGCAGTACCTGAGGTGCAGTAAATAAGCATCTAATGCACCAGGTGAGACCAGTTGACTGTGGTTCAGTCACACCATGAGTCAGAATTACAGCACTTGTATTTTTTAAACCTCTTTTCAAATTATAAACTCGCATGGATTTCTAAGGTGTTGTCATTGTAATTCTATTCAGTAACAGTTTATTTAATTTTTTGTCATATCATTCCATGCAGTTATGTTCTGCATTAGCTTCAAAAATGCCTAAGGTCAGAGTTTGCTGTAGACTTTGGGTAAGCAAAGCAGTACTTCTGGATATCAGCTGCCTCAACTTTAAAATGGGGACTAAAGCACAGACTGCACCTACTTCATATATTAGGAGCATCTACATTTTATGAATTTAGAAATTTACATTCCAGTTTATCTGCTTTTATTCTTTGTTTTATACCTCATCCCCTTAAAAATCCACTTGGAATTCTCACCCACCCACCTTGTACCTTATTAGTGTATGCCTGCCATCTAGTGATCAAAAGAGTAACTGCAAGATTAGCAGGTTCCTTGTGCATTGCTACTGCTGTTCCTATTGCTGTGGAGTGAATTCTGACTCATAGCAACCCGGTAGGACAGAGGAAAACTCTTTGGGTTTCCAACATTGCACATGTTTATGGGAGTAGACAGCCTCTCTCTCTGAGCAGAGATTGGATTTGAACTACCAGTCTTGTGGCTAGCAGCCCTATGCTGTCCCCACTATACCACCTGGGAAAGACCAGCTGGGTCCTTCTGCTTTATGGACCTTGGGGAAACCATTGTAATGAAAACAAAGAAAGCATTTACCTTGCCTCTTGTAGTCTTTGTATGCCTTGAAGTCTTTTCAAACATATACGGTAGTTATATAACTTGAAACCTCTTAATTCTGTCACTTTATGAATTATGCTTTCTTGTAGTTTCTCTTTTTCATAAAATGCTCTTAGGTCAGCAGTTCAAAACCAACAACCACTCCACAGGAGAAACACAGGGCTTTCTACTCTAGTGAAGAGTTACAATCTCGGAAACCCACTGAGCCAAACCCACCCTGTCCTACAGGGTCACTATGAGTCGGCATTAACTTGCTGGCAGTAAGTTTGTTTTTGTTTTTACTTTATTTCATTCAACAGCTAGCTGTAGGGTCGGCTTCTCTCACAGGGTATTTATCTAAAAAATTTCATTCCACACCGATAGACTTTCTTTGGCATTAACCTAATGTGGGAGGAGGTCAGATGCGCAGGCATTCCCTCCCCTGAGGGAATCAGTTGCCAGACTGCTGTCTCATCCCTCCACAGGGGTGGGCCTGCTCCCTGCCTCTGGGGACAATGGACAGGCTCCTGTAGGAGGGGTTTGCACCCTACTGATAATGTTCCTATGGAGACCCAGAGACCAACCCCTAGACCACCCTCTCATTGCTGTGTAACCTATAGTGCAGCCCCTTCCTGTGACGTATGTCTTTACCTGTAATTAGTGGGCTGGATTGCCCCCAAAAGGTATATAGGTGTGAGTCAGCAGGACTTCTCCCTCGTCTCTGACCCTGAGCTCTTTGCTGCTCACTCCCTGGTCACTCCCCTCTCCCTTGTTCCCTTTCCCTCCTTCCCTTCCCCCTCTCCATGTGGACCACCAAGCTGGGCTGAGGTGAGCAATGTTGCTATTGCTATGTATCATGCCTGACTGTATTATTGTATTATCTCTCATGCTCTCGATGACTTTAATATAATGCTTATATATCTCAACCGTACAATTGTGCATTACTGAACCCAGAAGTAGTATTACTAAACTCGTAGGAGTAGCAGCGGGTGGGGGCTGGGCCCCTCACCCTCCATCAGCGTCAATTATTTATTATTTTATTTAATACTACAACCTAACATTTTTACATGTGCACGACAAGCATCCCTTGATATATAAGTGCTCTTTTCATGAATTTCAGTGCACCAGTTGTGGACTTTTCATCTTGCTCTTGCCATGGAAACAAACGTTTATTTTACAATTTTATGTGTTTAATGCCTAGTCCAATTGATGATGTATAGCATGTAGTCCCCTGCCTCGTTTTGAATTATTTAGATTTGAATAATGTGGAGTATGCACATGTTTGTTTTTGCATGTATAAAATGGTTTTCTTCTGTGTAGTTTAGAGTCTAAGTCCTAATAACCATCGACACTGATTTGCACAGACATCTATAAGCTGTGAAGTGACTGGTGCTGGGGTAGCTATGGGGCACCCTGGTGGCACAGTGGTTAAGTGGCAGGCTACTGACCAAAGAGCTGGCAATGGGAACTCACTCGCAGCTCGTGGGCGAAGCACATGCTCTGCTTCCGCGAAGACGACTGCCCCACGGGGCAGGTCTGCCCTGTCCTGCGTGGTCGCCATGAGTTGGAAATCATTCAGCAACAGTGATGTGACTGCATCCGTTCTCTACACTTTGGACACTTCTTTACCATCTTATTTATTTCCAAAATTCATCATTAATTAGAGCAGTGTTTCCAACAGTGGGAGATACCACCCCCTGAGGGTGCTGGAACGAGCCGGGATGGGGGAGTGGTCATCCTACAAAGCAGATAGCTGCACTTGATCTTGGATCATGGGCTCTGGTACAAAAGCACTTGATTTCCAGGGGACACTGAGTAATTCTTTTCTGAAAAGGGGGCAGCAGGCCAGGAATTTGGGAGCCTATGAATTAGAGAATGTGACTTATCGTTAATATCATTAGCCTGAAAACTCTAATTTAACCTTAATTGTGAGACTGATGCTCATTGGCCTAAGTTTTCATCTCTGATTCGAAAGCTTCTGATCAATTATATAATGAAGAATAAGAGATTTCAACGTTTTTATCTATAACTATTTTGTTTTTAATGTCATTTGGCATTTCTAAATAATATTTTTAGGTTATATTGCACATTTAGGTAACCTTTTCATGTATCTTTTGCTGCCTCACAGGGTGGGAGACTGTAGTATGTATGCAGCAGGTGCTTAACAGATGTTTGTGGAATAAAAAGATGTTAAAAACCTAAGGAAAACTTAAGGAAAGGGTGTGGTTCTGCCACCTTTTTATTAATCATTTTATTGGGGGACTCTTACAAATCTTATAAGAATCCATCATTCAGTTGTATTAAGCACTCTTGTACACATGTTGCCATCAACATTTCCAAAATATTTTCTTACTACTTGAGCTCTTGGTATCAGCTCCTCTTTATTCCCCTCCCTCCACACTGTCGTGAATCCTTAATCAATTATGTATTATTATTCTTATTTCGTGTCTTACACTGTCTGTTGTCTCCCTTCACCCACATTTCTGTTATTTGTCCCCCTGGGGGATAGGCTATGGATCCAATCTCATAATGGATTCCCCCATCCTCCCCCTTCTCTGACCCCCTGACCCCCACCATCCTCCTACCCTCAGGATGTTGCTACTCTCACTACTGTTCTTGAGAGTTTATCTGTCCTGAATTCCATGTGTTGAGAGCTCTTATCTGTACCAATGTGTGTACTGCAGTCTAATAAGGTAGAACTGGCTCATGGCAGTGATGGGGAGGAAGTATTCAGGAACTAGCAGAATGATGTGTGTTTCGTGGGTGCTGTGCTGCACCCTTGTTGAGTCACTCCTTCCCTGTACCCTATGTGGGGGGATGTCCAATTGTCTTCATATGAGCTTTGGATCTCCACTCCAACCCCCTCATTCACATCGATATAATTGTTTGGGATCTTTTTATACCAGATACCAGATCCCATTGACACCTCATGATCACACAGGCTGGTGTGTTTTTAGGGAGCATGCAGTGGTAGCTTTTAGTAGATTCTCAGGGAATATGAACCGATGTGGTGGAGTAGAGGGACAATTACATTGGTTGCTGTGTTCTCCCTTATCATATATTGCAAATCTAAGGTCTAAGCCCCGTTTATCCACCACCCCAGTTTCATCACCCATTTTCTCCTGATAGATCTCCCACCTCTTGGTAGTCCTTTAAATTTACCCAGTGTTTTGCTTTCTTTGCGTATATATCTGGTTGCACTGTGAATCATGCACTTAACTGCTAACCACAAGGTGATGGTTCAAACCCAGCTGCCACTCTCAAAGAGAAAGAGGAGGTCTCATCTGCTTCTCACTATTCTCAGCCTCAGAAGCCCTATACAGGTCCCTGAGTTGAAATCTGCTGGATGGGAGTGGGTTTTAGTGTATGTCTGCCATCTAGTGATCAAAAGTGTAACTGCAAGGTTATTGGGCACCTTAACCCTGTGGGCTAGGATCCTTGGTAGGTACACAGGGTTAAGGTGCCCAATAACCTTGTTTTGCGATTCCTTGTGTTTGCACTGACCTTCCTACCACAGGCTCTCTTCTCATCATCTCTTAACACCTGCTAACCTTTGAGAGCTCAGCCCAAACATCTTTCAGGGATCTGACACCAATCCCGCCTTGACCTCCCCTACCAGATCAAATTCCTGTTCAGTGCTTTTAGAGTAGCGGTTCTCAACCTATGGGTCATGACCCCTTTGAGGGGTCAAATGGCCCTTTCACAAGGGTCATCTGATTCAACAGTAGCAACATGATAGTTATGAAGTAGCAACGAAAATGATTTTATCATTGGGGTGTCATCACAACCGGAGGAACTGCATTAAAGGGTGGCGGCATTAGGAAGGTTGAGAACCATGGCTTTAGAGCAACCGTGCTTTAGCACAACATTTGTAGTTGTCTGCCTCAGTGTAGGATGAGTAAATCTACTTCGAGTAAATCTCATCTCCGGAGGGCAAGATGCCTTGCCCTGTCCATCCTTGGTCATCATGATGCCATATCACATAGACCATTCAACACTGGCACGTACAAGGCATCGCTAAGACCATTGTTGAATGCATGAGTGAGTAGGTAAAATGTCTTTCTCTGCCTTGTAGACCCTGACATTTCTTATGCCAATTACTATAATTCTTTCCTTTTGGCATCCTGTATTTTCTTATTATTAAAGAACATTTAATAATAACTGGGCAGAAACCAAACATTAATTTAGTCAACACACATTGACTACGTGCTGTAAAGGATGTTTTTATATAAAGGGGTAAAATTATGACTTACCTTCTTCATTTTGTTAATTAAGTAGGGTTAATGTAATAGTAGCATAAAGGATAATCCGAAGAGCTGGTACAGAGACAGCCAGGGATACGAAAATGAATATGCTAGCAGATCCCAAAGCAGTCCGTATTAACAGCATCTTAATTGCACCTTCACTGGGCCACATTTACTTGCCTCTCTATTGTCCTGGAGCATTTGCATTAATATCAGTCGCTCATGTTCCCACTCCCCCGCCCCCCACCTCCTCACTAACTTCTGTCTCTACAGAGCTGCACAGTGCTTAGGGACTCTCTGCAAGACACAGGTCTCAGCCATGTTGGCAGCCTTCCAGGGAGAGGACACCTGGCGTGTGTGTGTGTGTGTGTGTGTGTGTGTGTGTGTGTGTGTACTTTGAAGCCCTTTATAGTTTTCCTGTTGGTCCTTCCTGTGATTATAATAATCTTAGATATTTTCTGCACTTTTTTAAAGGCTTTTCTCACGAGGTTTGCCCTGATTGTTTACATTAGGGCAGCATGAATGTTACTCAGCCAGAGAAGCTTGCTTGAGTTTGCTTTGCAAATTGAGAGCCATGCTGTATTGACCAGCTAAGGCCACAAAATTGACTTCTCACACAATTGGCTTCGTGGGTTGGATTTATAAAAGTCTCTTGTTATTAGCTATCTGGAGACGAGCAAGTGAAATACAAGAAAACTTTCCACTAAACGTTTAACGATAATTTTCCTTGGGATTCTCCAAATTTTCTAAGATTCCTGACTTTCTAAGAAAGGACTGCTATGCGCTGGAACCAACTCGATGGCTCCTAGCAGCAAACAACCAGCAGCCCCTGGCACGTGGGACCATAGCAGGCAGGCAGACAACCTGGAAGCCACCAGCCAGTTTTCCTAGCAGGCTTTTGTGGGCTGTGATTTATACGCCCCGCCAACCTTTGTTCTATCATAGTGACTTGTCATCCCTGCCATTTGAGGTAAGGCCTCGGTTGCTCAATTTGCCCGTTTATATCACAGCAGCATGGTTAAGGACACTGGAAAGTGCACAGCACTGTAGAGCCAGGCATCTCCTCAGGGACTGCTGCACAATATCCAGAATTCCACTGACTGGAACCCCAGGAATCTTTTTGCTCTTTTCAAACACTTTGACAGTTTTCCTTAAACTAGTATGCACCCCACCCACCCTGAGCTAGGTTCTGAGGGTCTGGAGAGAAGTGAACACGGTGCCTGCTCTCTTGAGCCCACTGAGCCACCCAGGGTGCGGCATTGAACCATAATCACAATACAGTGTGGTGAATACCTTGGCAGATGTGTGTACCTTCGAGTTAGAAACACGCGTGTGCGCGCGCGCGCGTGCGCGCACACACACGATTGGTAAAAGAGGGAGTATTTCCTGAAAAGGAGCACCTTTGAGCCAGTTCATGAGAAACCGGGAGAAAACCAGGGAGAGGGACATCGGCAGATGCACCTGCTCCCGTGTGAGACCAAGGCCTGAGACACTAGGGAGCACTCGCAGGCAGGCCGACGGTGTGGTAGTGTTGGAGCGGACGCAGACGGTAGGGGTGGGAGCAGGACATAGAGGAGCCGCTTGTGCAAAGGTCCTGGAGTGGTATCTATCCTGCCATCTAAGCTATTGCTCCCAAGTACTTCTAAAAGACTGCTATTTCTAACAACTGTGACTAGGTAGTTCCCCGCCCCCGCCCCGTGTTGTATATTCTGGGCCTGGTGGAAAGAAGCCTTTGTTCTTCGGAATGTACTCTCCCTCAGAGTAACCATCACATAAAGAGGATGTGGGCTCAGACGACCTCAAAAGTTGATGGTGCCTTTTGTTTGATAAGCTGCATTATTTTCTGCCTTTTATTTTTCTTTATTATTTTTGTGTGTGACCTCAACAGAATATGTAAGGTCAAGTCATTCAGCAGTTGACGTGTATGTTGCTGTATATATAGACATTATTTCATGCACATTCCAATCGCAGTTCATAATGTAGCTTGGTGTATATATTCAATAATTGTATGTCAGATATTTGAATAATTTCTACGTCTGTGCATTAGGAGTGTAGACAGCACACAGGTTGACACATAGAAAGGGAAGCAGCACATTAATTCAGTTCACTTCTCTTTCCATCCGAGTCTGTGTGGGAGCCGCTGCTCTTCGTCATCAGGTGGCACTGGCAACCTCATGTGCAGCCGGAGGGCACTTTGCCCAGTCCTGCCGTGTCTCCATGATCCCTGATAGATTTGAACCATTGTGGAGCTTATGTGTTAATCTTTCGTATTGAGGGCTTAACTTTGTCTCTAGTGAAAACGAATAGAGGTCTGCTTAGCAACTTGCTGATCGTTGGCATCAAGTTTATTCCAACTCACAATGGCTCAGCTGTGCAGCATAGAGCTCTTCAGGGTCCCCACGGCTTTGACCTTTCATCAGCAAGTCGCCAGGCCTGGCTTCTGAGGAACCTCATGGGAGATTTGAACCATAAACCTTTGGCTAGTAGCTGGATACTTAATAATTTGTGCCACCCTAGGACTCCGCTCGGCTAACTAAAGAATATGAAAATAAAATTAAATGAACTTGTGATGCTTAAATCATCATGATTTAGGTGGAGAGCATAGTAACTTCATAAAAGTGGAAATTAGGTTAGCAGCAACAACAACAAAACTTAACTGGGAAACTGTATGCAGGCAGCTATAGAATATAAAAACAGCTTTTGTGGGAGAAAACGAGAAGACAAGGTACAAGAGGAAGACATTCGTCCTGTTTATTAGTCCTTAGTCTTGATGAACTGTGGGATCTTGGCCCGACCTTGGCACTTCTCTCCATCTGCCTGCAGAGTTCCTGTGCGGCCATTCAGTTCTGAACTGCTCACTGGCAGAACCTAGATCTTACTCAGCTTAGGGTTCCCAGCACTTAGCCCTGTGTGCAAGTGAAAACTCTTAGCAAGTATTCTACAAATCTACATATGAAGCTGTTTATTTATTGCCTAACCCACCTGGATTCATTTTTGAATAGGCACTCATGTTTTAAAAGGCATTAACAGAAAGTCTCAGACCCATCATAATTTTATTCTTGTTTTGTTTTATTATCTTGAGCCAAAAGTTAAACATGAGACCCCTAGCTGGCATACGGCCCAGCACATGCAGAGCTCAGTTTAATAGCAGTGATTTTTGTCTTTAGAAACAAAGTGTTGTGTGAAATCGTGTGAATTTGAGGGGTCTCGGTGATATGTATTATGTATTTCCCACAGTAATACTATTTTAAGTGATGCCTATGTTCCTAGCTCATTTCACATTTCTATTTAGCCCACACACTTTAAATTTATAGTGGTGCCAGCTCTACCATTTGCCATCGAGTTGATTCTGGCTCATAGCATCCTGCTAAGTGTTGAAACACAGGATGGTACTCTAAGGGCTCAGGTCGGTCTCTTCCAAGTCATGCTATTTTCAGTTGCCTCATGCATGGGAAAGTTGGACATTGAATAAGCAAGAATGCAGAAATAATGTATTTGAATTATGGTATGGGCCAAGTATATCACAAGTACCATGGACTGCCAAAGACCAAACAAATGTCTTGGAAGGAGTGCGGTCGGAATGCTCCTTAGTAGCATGTTGGCTGTATGTAACTTTGCCTCATGTACTTTGGACAGGCTGTCAAGAGAGACAGTCCCTGACAAGGGACATCACGTTTGGTAAACTGGGAGGGGTAGCGTAAAAGAGGAAGGCCTTTGACAAGATGGATTGACACTGTAGCTGCAACTGTGGGCACAAACATGGCACAAGACTACAAAGTGTTTCATTCTGTGGTATATTGGGTCGCTATGAGTTGAAACCCACTCGACACCACGTAACAGCCACAAAATGAGATTGCAACCATTGTTTGGTGCTATCAGGTTGGTTCCAGTGCAGTGACCACAACAGAACCATAGATCCCAAATGGATGCCTGACTAATATACATATAGGGAAATTCACTCTGCATTCCAGGTATGGGTTCCCAGGGCTTATTTGTCTATAACCATCCTTCCTTTTAATCACTCGCCAGAAGTGACATAGAGTGGGTAAAGGCATAGGGATCCATTTCTATAGGTTCCGTGGATCTGTTTATGATTTATGCATATAATACAATAAAATAGTGTTCTAAATTGGGAGATCCAAATTGGAAGACAGATGTCCAGTGATGTCATGGTTGAAGCATCCAAATTCAGGTTTGCCGCTGTTCATGCAAAAGGATGGGCTGCTGTAGTCATTAGCAACCAGAGCACCCAGATGTTGGCTGTTAAATCCATTTTCTCCACCCCACCCCCCCCATGATTAAAGTATCTATTAAGCAATTTAACAAGTTATCATGCCAGTGAGAAATGCTCAGGTTAAGTTGTTTATCAGAACATGTTACGACGATCTTTGAGGTCCGTTAATAAATACCTAAAGTGGCGTCTGATGCCACGATAAGATCCAACCCAAAGGCATCAAGCTCTGTGGGCCAACAAGCCCAACTCCCTGCTCAGAGGTGCCCCACGCATAAGCCCGCTGCACGCGCTCACGGTCCCATGGTCTGGGTTCTGCTGCTGCTGCTCCTCTGCTGTGATCGCTGTCTGCCGCATCCTCGAGCTGCACTGCAAAGGGGTGATAGGCCCAGAGGACGAGCTCTGCAGCTTCGCTCCTGGCTCTTGCTGCTGATGAGATCCTTTTTTAAAAAAAAATCATTTTATTGGGGGCTCTTACAGCTCTTATCACAATCCATACGTTCATTCATTTGTGTCAAGCACATCATTCTCAAAGCATTTTCTTTCTACTTGAGTCCTTGATATCAGTTCCTCATTTTCCCCCTCACGTACTCTCCCTCCCTCATGAACCCTTGATAATTTATAAAAACCTCCACCCCCACCCCATGTTTAATCCATTTTCCACTTACCAGAACCAGGGCTTTTAGGGAAGTGACTTATTGTAGGTCCAGTACAGAGAACGTTTAAGTCGAAGGGAGGCATTGTGTCAAACACAAGAAGCGGGTTTATCAAAGATTTCTGAGGTCGTGTCTAACAGATCAAAGTGCTACCACTAGACAAAGATGGGGCCAATTTTTAAAAACCACTCATTTTTTAAAAAAACTTTAAAAACATATGCAAATTCCCACCTGTCAGTTTGTCGACTTGTGTGCTGCTATAAAGCTGTGCCACTGGTATTTCGGACACCAGCAGAGTTACCCAAAGATGAACAGGATTTAGCAAAGCTTTGAGACTAGGAATAGACTACACAGAAGGAATAGGTGTTCACTTCTGAGGACTTAACTACTGGAAAGCGTGTGAAGATCAGTGAGACATTGTCAGATACTGAAAACCTCCTGAACAGAATGATACGCAGAGAGGAGATGGAAGTTGTCAAAGATTTCATCGTGCTTGAATCCACAGGCAATACTCATGGAGGCAGCAGTCGATGACTCAAATGACACTTTGCATTTTATTGGGTAAATCGAGTGCACAGACATCTTTAAAGTGTTAAAGAGAATGGATTTTACTTTGAGCACTACGATGTTTTTAAAGGTATTTAAAAAATAATGTAGTCATTATATAATTTAAAGATGGGAGAATTCGAAACTCAAAATAGCTATGATGGATTGAACCATGTCCAATATATCAAAATCATCTGGTCAATTTAAAAAGAAGACCTCTTGTTTCTCCATTAGAGAGTCTTGGGATAAAATTCTTGTGGTTGGGGAGAATGCAGATGGTTGATACAAGAAATGATAGACAAATACATGGTTGAAACTGGGAGAGTAGGTATGATATAAGTCAAGTATTCTTAAATCAGGCAGTGCTAAAACTGTGTGGTGGCATATATATATATAAATTAAACATAATGGGGTTTACTTCCTATTAGTTTGAAGAGCTAATAAATGTTGAAATAAATATTAAGTGATTTTTCTCTCCTTCCTCCTGCCCTGGTTTTGAAAGTTATTGGGTAGTCTTGAAATGTCCTGAATGTGTATTGCTTTTAAAAGTGTTCCTAATAAAATCGTTTCTTTACAATTTACTAAAGGAACTTCTTAAACTGTTAATGCCCATTGTCTATTCACCTCCTCTAGGCTCGCTTAACAAGGCCTCTGAGGAGCCTTGACAGCGCCCTGTGCGACGACGACGACGAGGACATGGAAAGAGCAAGCAAGTAAATGCGGGCTTGTGCGGGGACACCGCCAGAGCATCTCGGATGACAGGCGGCACTTTGAAGGCTGCACATCCCAGAGTTAAATCAAAGCTCCTGCAGTCTCACAGAATAGCCGATGCGTTTTGCAGCATCGTGAAGAATTTAACTTGGGAGAGGGAAAGCCAGAGGCATGAAACACGGTGCTACCGCTGGCAGCAGCACGTCTTAGAGAAATCACTGGAATGGCATCGAGGGCACAGGAAGCCTCCCTAATTAGTTTGCTCCTTTCCTGCTGGAGGGGCCTGGTCAGATACCAGCAACAATGATCATGGTCCCTTGAACCAAGCAGAATGGGAAGAGGGATAAATATGTATCCAGAGAACAAACTTAATACAAAGTTTAAAAAAAACTTAATACGAAATAAGGATAAAAAGAATAATAGTATACGTAGCATTTTGGCACTTTTAAGGTATTTAAGTATGATAAAATAGAAATGCTTTCCCTTCCAATCAGCATATCTCTGCCTATGTAAAATAATGTATGCATTCTTCTCTAAAATACATGAAAAATAAATGAGAGGAAAACCATCTAATACCATGTAAAGTGAAGCTGCAGCTGCAGCAAGCTTCCCCAGTGCGGAATCTAGTTGAGGGAAGGCCTCAAGTCCACAGAATTCAGTTCAGGGAAAAAGCCCTGCCGTTCTTCCAGATTGATAAGGTACCATGAACCTTTCCTTGTTGTTGGATGTGCTCAAAACTTGTGGTATGTAATTAATATGTGCATTGCTTTAAAGAATTTGTCTAGGGATCAGGTATTGATTTTGTTGTGAAACCCGTTCGGTTTCCGAGCTGTCTCACTAATGGACAGCATTCAAGGGGAGGTTCCTCAGTGCGGCTGATGTGGCTCTGCAGCTGCTCTCACGCGCTTTGTCTTTCTTCAGGCTGTCTTCGGAAGACGGCGAGGAGGCGTCTACTTACCTTTATGAAAGCGATGACTCGGTGGAAGCCAGAATCCAGGCTCCTCACGCAGGGGAAATGGACTTGCTGGGTGAGATCCTGGACACACTGAGCACCCACAGCTCAGACCAAGGAAAGCTCGCAGCTGCAAGGAGCCTGGATTTCTTTAGATCAATGGATGATATTGATTACAAACCTACGGTTAGTTGATTTTCCCACTTATGCAATTAAATGAACACATTGTTGCCTCTCCTGTGCCTGCCGGATCTTTTAACTTTAGTTATAAGGAAACATTTAACCCCTAATAGGTAATGTCAACACTTCAAAAAAGATCTTAACATTTAATCACTAAGAATTATTTTAGTCACCAAACCACATCATTCTCCATTCCATGTATCTCATCCTGGTGGTTTTTACTATTCATTGAAAATTTTCTGTCAAGCCATTGTTTCTTATAATCTAATTTTGTAGTTGTCTTCTCTATGGAATTTATTTGTAAGACACAAGTTTCCAACTTGTTTTCTATCTCGAGTCTTCATAAACTATTTCCATAAATGTATTTATTTCCAACTTTTTTCCCCATTTCAGTGTTTCAAAATGGAGCAAATGAATACTTTGTGAACCCCAAGAGACAACTCATGAGCAATGACAGCCTTGTTCATACTTGACTCCTACACTTGGCATTGATTATCTAACAACTCATCACATAACATTGGTTATATAACAATGCCGAGTGGGAATTTTCCCGGTCAGAATTCCAAGGAGATGCGAACCAAAGCCCATTCTCCTTAGTCCTTTCCAGAGGGCCGTTTAGGACGGGGTTGGAATGAGCTGCTCTGGGTGGCTCTCCAAGGTCCCAGTCTTGACAGACATTAACTTTGATTTCAAAATGGAGAAAGGAAATAGTGCTAAATCAATGCTAGCATTTTAATCAAAATGTTGCACTTGTTTCTTCTTCCAGAACAAATCCAATGCTCCCAGTGAGAATAATCTGTCCCTGCTTTGTGGTGCTTCGGGCGACCAAGTGGAGTGGAACCTTGGCCAGGACGACAGCGCCCTCCATGGCAAACATCTGCCTCCATCTCCCAGGAAGCGGGTTTCCTCAGGTGGCTTCACAGAGTCACTGTTTATCCTGAAGGAGGAAAATAGTGAAAAAGCCCTCAGCCCGGGCCCTGTGAGCGGCCCTCGGCCAGTGGAAAAGCCAACTTCAGCTCCAGGCCTGGGCTTCCCGCTAGCTCCCCAAGAGGCTTCTCAGACGGATCAAGGAAAGCCCGACCCGAGAGAAACACTAAGCCAGATTTCAGACGATCTGCTTACACCGAGCCCGGGGCCAAGGCCATCTACGTCTGTGCCTTGGGAAAAAGACGGGAAGGAAGCCAAAGAGCCCTCAGAAGACATCGGACTGCTTCACGAAGTAGTGTCGTTATGTCACATGGCATCGGCTTTCCAACAAGGTTTCAACATTTCAGAAGAAAACAGAAGTGGAAACCAAGCTTAAATCAGCCACTTGCCTCCAGACGTCTCTGGAGACAGTCTAGAATTCCATGTAAGCTGTGTAATAAACAGAAATGTAGGAATGATAACACTTAATACTATTTAAGACTTATTTTCATGTGGAGCATACATTTCTACTTGTTCTTGTTGTGGACAGATGGTATCCATTGATTTTTAAATGTAAAGCTAAATCTTCTACAACTCTCTTCAATCAGGTACAAGTTTGTATGTACATTGAGGTATGCATTGAACATATGACTTTCCAGTATTTGGTGCTTAATGCCATTCATCTTATTTAAACTAAGTATGCATATATAACCCCTGCACATAGCTGTTAGCTACTCTGCTAATCTGGTTGAGCATGAACTCATTAAGATATCAAAACTAGCCTGAAACTGTTGACCCACTAATTGCCTTAACCTTAAGCCTTTATTAATTAGGTATCCTTAAATAATTTATGGACTTACATGTAAGTTTTTGAAAGATAAGTTGTTAGTGTTCTACAGAGCAATAATGACTTTTTCTACTTTGGAATCAAGGTCAAACTTCACCTTTTCATAGTTGAAAAGCTCTCTTGTAGAAATATTGAGTTTATTTACAGAAGGACGCTGCAGCCATGCTTTCCCCCATCCTCAAGGTACACACTTAGCTTTCGCTCAGTGACTGGAGGATGCACTGCATCACAATGTGAAGTGGGTTGTTGTGTTTACAAATGAGACACTTTAAATGTTTCCCAGTCTCTCTCTATGCTTTTACCAACCAGGAGTCCCCTCCTCCAAATGTAATATAAATGACCATAAGAAAGTCATGTCTTCTTTCCCTCTTTAATAATTCTCTATCACCAGGCTTCATACCCTTATCTCAAGTTCTCCTCTTAAAATAAGTTATATTCTTAGACATTTCAGATGTACAGAAAATGAAAGTAGTGCAGAAAGTTTCTGTATTATATTTCCCCTCCCCTCCCCCCACTGCCAACACACACACACACACACACACACACACACACACACACACACACACGGTATCCTGTAGTCTTGACACCTTCGTGTGGTACATTTGTTAAAAGTAGTGAACCTGTCTCGATGCGTTATGTTAACTAAAGTTCCTTACATTCTTCAGATTTCCTTTCGTCTTTCTGCTCAGTGGTCCCATCGAGGACACCACATTGCATGTCCTTGTGCGTCTTCTTAGGCTCCTCACGAACACCAGTGGTGCAGCGGGCTAACCACTGAGCTGTGAACCATAGGTCTGTGCTGTATAAGATCGCAAAACTCAGAATCGACTCCGGAGCAGTGGGCTTGATTTCAGTGGGTTGACTGGTCTTTTCTCAGAGGCTCCTAGTTTTTGATGACCTTAATCATTTTGAGGAGCACTGGGTGGGTGTAACATAGGATGTCCTTCTGTTGGAATTTTTCTATGTTTTTCTTGTGATTGGACTGGGCTTACATGTTTTTAGGAGGAAAATTACAAAATTACTTTCATCATTTCACTGGCACATACTAACATGAATCATGCATGTTGCTGTTGGCTCTCTTACGCAGACTGAGGTAGGTGGTGCTTGTCAGGGTTCCCACTGGAAGGTTCCTCTTTTCATCTCTTTTCTGTAGTGGGCTCCTCGGCGGGCAGTCCCTATGTAAAGGCCACACTTCCACAGCAAGTGGTCGTGCTTCCCCAGCCCCGTTTAGGACAACAGGTACATCAACTGCTTGGAATTCTTCTGTACAGGAGATTCATCTCTTCTGCCCTGAAATTCACTTCAAACCTTTAGCTTTCCTCGGAGAAGGAATCATGCAGTGATTGCGTCGAGAAAAGCCAAACCAAGCCCTGCCAGGTGCTGTGCTTCATGATAGGCTAAAGATTGACATGTAATTGAGAGGGGCAGCGATGTTCCACATAATTATTATTGGTGTACTCAGTTTATCTCTCCTCTATACATTGCCAATCACGGATGATAGCTTTTTAAAAAATCTCTTCTGAGAAAAGATGTTTGAGAGATCATTCAAAAAAATCTATCAGGACTTTATAATTTTTAGTTGAAAAAATCATGGAAAACCGTTTGTTTAAAAACATACCTTTATAAATGTTGTAACCAGGCCAGTCTTTAAAACCCTTAAAAAAAAACACCAAGTTATTGTTGTTTTTAAAACAAATATCCAAAAGCTAAATGGATATTTTTATTTGGCACAGATAGCTATTCCTGGTTTGTAAGGAAAACAAGCCTTGTTTTCCTTATAAGGATGGGCTTTACATATACTAAGGAAAAGCAAGTTTACTCATTTTTTTAAAACTCTTGGTTCCTGTCCAATTCTGCTGTTAACTGCTCATTACAAAATTCTGGTTTACTTTGGTGAAATACATAGTAAAGACCATATGTCAGAAAAACTCTGTTAAGTGAGAAGGAAAAAAATTCACACCAGTGAACTCCTAGCAAATATTTCTTCATAATTTGTATTAAGAACCTACAGCCTTCTGATGGGAATTTTTGAATGAGTTTTTGCTTCAGATTTGGTAGTTTAAAGAATGAGATCTATGAAATAACATCGGCCATACTTGAATTTTAGTCCGTTTATAAACACTACGCCCTCAGAAATATAAGTCTTGGGGGGCAAGTGTTATCTTTCAGCCCCCTTACAAAACATTTGGCTGGATGACTATTGTTTGGGGCATAATTAGCCCTTAACAAGTAACATATTTGTCTCAAGATATTTTAAAGTGACCTGTGCCTTATTCTCACATAAACAATTAGCTGTTATTTTTAAAGATTAGAATGAAAAACTCTACATGTTATTGTTGAAGGTCAGTAGCAACTATTCTTGGTAGTGTAGGCCATTGAGTGTTGAATATGCTAAGTCTGCTCTTAAGCTAGCCTTTCCAGTATTATGGTGGATATCGGGAAAATGAAGTAATACTGAGGTGAGTTCTGAAATCAAAATGTTGTTCATTTTCTACTGTTCATATTTTCTATTGCAACTAAACCAAATATTTGTAATATTCCCCATTATTTTACTGGAAAAAAGTTTTTGTTTTTGTTTTTCTTCAAAGAAGCAACACCTGTTATATATCAGGATTAGATAAAAGAAGAAGACTTTGGGTTTGGGTACACAGTCTTTTATATAGCTTCTAAAACTGAGTTCTAATTCTCTCCAAATTCTACTTTTGCCTTTACCCCTTTGCCCTTAGATCTTGTGCCCGTGGCATTTCAGGGATAAAGAGGAGCAGTGTGGGCATTTAGAAGCTGTTGTTCTATAAAATATTGTTGGATTTTATATTTTGTTGGCTACCTATTTTAGAAAAGCACCAAAATATTGCACGATTAGTTTTCTGATTAAGATAAATTAATAACTCATTTATTTAGAAAGTATTTATCAAATCTCTGTACCAGTCATATGCACGGTACTATGGTAACTGAGAATGTGCGGGAGTGAAAAGTTGAGATTGTCCCTGTTCTCAAGGAACCAATTAAAATGAATTTCAGACCTCTGTTAATAATACTGATGATGATGTTAATAATAAAAAACTAATAGTTTTCCTAGAAGTAATTATTCTGAGAATCTAAATAACAAAAACCAATAAGTTTCTTTTAATAGCTGCTTAATCTAAAGCATGCTGCAAGTACAGAGTCATCGTATTGTTTGTAATTTCAGTAACTTACTTTCTCCGTTATTCTGCCAAGTCTAATGAGCTGCTACCGAAGGTAGCCACTTTTAAGGGATAGACCCAGAGACTCTTTTTAGCAAATGTGTGTCGTTGATCTGATTCCCTGTCACTGTTCTGCTCCTCCACTTTGTAACCAAAAAATGGACTGATGCTCCCTTCCAACACGTAGGACCAGTTTATCCAGCTTAGGGATAACCGCGTGTGGACGCATGTTGTTTGGAAACCCAATTCCTACCTTGGTAGCAACACCCTCCAGAAATAGGCCTCTCACCTCTTTTAAAATCAAAACTCTGTGACAGTATGTTGTTAGGGTTCTGCACTTACAGTCAAATAATAAGACCCAAGAACGCTGATGACTGCTGTTTCTTAAATAAGGTGAAGAAGTAAATTTCTAATCAAGAAGAGAAAACAATATTATCATAATCATCTGACCTTCACACTCTTGTAGAAATCTTGGGTTTTCAGGTAAAGGTTGCTGATTTTCTGCAATAAATGTTCTGATTGCTTTTAATTTGGCATTTGAGTAGACAGCTGTAAATCAGAATGAGTCTGAGAATGCAAAATGAATTCCCAAATCATATCTCCCCAAAGCATTTCTTAGTATAGGAAATAGATGTCAGTATTGACAGCTTTCCCCTACCAAACCCATTAATATCATTAGTGTATGTTTTAAGCAAACCAGTTAACCTTTTTGATTTGGTCAGTACATTGGGAATTGCGTGCATTTAGACAGAGTATATTTTATTTGGAAAATAATAGGATTTTGTGCAATATTTTGTGTGTGTGTAATTTAGTTAATATAAATATGCAGTCGTTTCTGGCAGATGCCTTAAGGTCATGTTTTTCAGTATTTGTGTAGGACTAGAAACTGTGTCACTGCTTTATGCTAGACATGGAAAAGATATCTGTGAAAACCTCCTGAGCATTGAGATTCGGTTGATTGTTCTTGCACCCTTGAGGCTACAGTGTGAATCATCTCCAACTCTGACTACTATTGGGACGGACACTGTGTATACAAGTATTGCTTTGGGAATGTAAAAAATATATGCAAATAAATATTGATCCACATTGCCATAAAGTGCCCCAACAGTGCAGTTATAAAATAAAATTGATCACAATAAAAACTTTTCCATGTTGGCGACTCCTCCTTTAGAATTGTCTCATATCTCCTTCGGTCTTTTTTGGCTGGCCTGTGTGAGCGGTATCTTCTTGGGCGTGTAATCAACTGATTTTATTCGTTTCTAAAATCATAAGAAAAGACTAAAATATTAGGAGTGTCACTATTTGGAACAACACGGGACTATCCAAGTCAAGCAATTCTGTTTCGTGCCCCTCATTTAAAGAAGCTTTGAGGACAGAGCATGAAATACAGTCTAGTACAAGCGGCCTTCAACAGGTTGGTGACAATTTATATGATCTTTTAATTCCAGACTTCCACAACGTTTTTGAAGCCCCTAGAATAGAGGAGCAGCACCCGGGCCCTTGAAGTTAGGAGCTTCTTATCCAGCAACTGTGTGGACTCCACCAAGAATGAAGGTGCAGCTCCTCATGAGACAGGCACATCTTCTCTGTCTGGGTGCAGACTTCCTGAGAGGAGTCTGCTGAATGGTCCATATTTCCACAGGAGCAAAGACCGTTACCCTGGCCAGCCTAGAACTCAGCTAACTTAGCGATTTGTATTTTTAACACTTAGCCTGCCACTTCCCCAGGTGATTAGTCTTAATACCTCTCAGTGGCTGTGTATGAGGTCATTTCTTAGTAATTTTGTTGCAGAAACAAACAGTTGCATTTTTTATGTATAGATGAAAGGAAAAATTATTCAGTGTTATTATGTAGAAATTCTGAGGATTTTCTTACCTATAGCTGAAGAGACTGAGGTGCCTAACCTGTCAAAAAAAGTTTGGCTGTATACGGAAAATATGATAGTGCGTTGTGAAAGGTTCCAAGCACATGAAAACCTTCCCCAGCTTCAACCATTGATTTGGGCCTGCAAATTCCTCAACGCTTTATTTATCTCTATGTAAAATAGAAGTGAGTGCCTTCTTAGAACTCGTCATTTAATATGTACTGAGAAACTCCTCTGTTCATAGCAGCTGCCACATCATTTGAGACCCAGAAATTATTCCTATTTATCTAACTTCACTTGAAGTCATGTTTGTTTGGAGTATAGAAATCATAAAATACCACAAGAAATCTTAGATTTCTACTAGCCCTGTGTCTTGTGAACCTAGCTTTTTATTAGAGTCGCCCACAGAACTTAAGAAAGATGCCTGAGCTACACGTTCCCAGTGTGTGTGGAGCGGTACTATAACTAGTCCCCTAATTATAGATGAAGAAACAGGTACGCACACACCAAAACAAAGCTCTGTGATAATTCCACCGCAGTGACTGACTGGGATTTGAACCCTGCTGACCGGAAAGGCAGCTGAGATGGGGCTTTTATAACGCCTATGGGTCTCCTCTGTTCTGTCCTATAGGGTCTCCTCTGTTCTGTCCTATAGGGTCTCCTCTGTTCTGTCCTATAGGGTCACATTGCATTCAAATGAGCACCGACCTGCAGTGACTCTTTCTACAACAGTGTAACACTGCCTGGCCTGCACCATCCTCCCTCCCAAGGGCTCTGTTTGCTCCCACCACGGCAGCCACTGGGTCAGTGCCTCACATTGAGGCTCATTCTCTGTTGCACTGACCTTCCACTTTACCTAGCATGCTGGCCTTTTCCAGGGACTGGTCTTTCCTAAGAATACGTCCAATGCCTGTGAGATGAAGTCTCGCCGTCCTCACTTGTAGAGCATCCTGGCTGTGCTCTGTTTGTGCCGGGCAGTCCGCGGCACGTTTACTGTTCTTCACCAATACCATGATTCCAATGCATTCGTTCGCTTTCAGGCTTCCTGACTTATTGTCTAACTTTCACATGAATATGGGACAGTGGAAAATAATATGGTGGCCTGGGTCAGGCGCATCTTAGTCCTCATAGTGACATCCTTGATTCCAATGTTTGTGTGTGATTTCTGTAATATGTATATGTCATGGAAATCCCAAACTAGCACATTATAAAATGTAGTCAAGCACAAGCGACAACTCTGCAGGCTTGAATCGAAGCACACAAAGTAAGTGTATGTGCGCTTTGAAATTGAAAATTCATAGGGCAACAATAGAAAACTCCATTTTAACATTTTAAAAAGCTTATCACATGAAGAATTTTTCTCCTTGAATTTTCTCCTTAGAACTAGATTAGAAAACTAGAAAATAAAATGGATATTGACTATACAACAAATATCTTTAGAAATTCAAGAACAAAATGGCCATTAATTGAGGGGAGCTGGCATTCAGGAAGAATGTAAAGAGAAGCCCTTCGTATGATGAGCTGAGGGCAGCTGCACCCCCAGTTAGTGATAACTTCCGTTTAGTCTCTATCTTTGTAAAGGCTCCCGAGCTTCATGGCATAAATTTCTATTGCCACAGTTGCCCAATTGTTTTGTGACCATTCAATTTTATTTACTTCCTTCTCTAAACCCACTTCAGCCAGCAGCTCAAACAACTCATCTGTGCCTATTGTTCCCAGCTTTCTGCTCTGAGTCACAGGGGAAGTTGAATAACTAATGATCGCGTACATGGGTTCGTTCGAGTCCAGTTGACCCAGATGGCCAGGCCATCTCTTGAAAGCACAAATCCTGGTTTGTTTCCAGCAAACCACTAAGCCCATAATAGATAGCTGCCTAGTAGCATGTTGTTGAATGAAATAGAATAGATTGTCATTCATCATGATGTAAGGATTTTGGAAGGACCTCATCCCTCACTGCTAATTCTTAAGCGAGTGTGATAAATATAAGGGGACCTCAAAAAGTTTGTGGAAAAATGGAATTAGAACAATTTTCCCGTGACCTTTTTGAAATCCTCTTGTATAACAGCCCTTTCAAAATTGCTGGTCCTGTGCCACCTATCTGATGGCTGTTAGGCTTGAGTCCATTGTTTTGTTTGCACTCCCCCCACCCCACCCCCCAAAGCACTGTGTGTTTGCAGTGCCTCGCAACCTAGGATGCTCATCTCAGCAATACGTCAGGCCATATTCTGCTGTGATTCATAAGGTTTTCATGAGCTAAAAAGGCCTTTTTTCCTAGTCTGTCTTAGTCTGGAAGCGCCACTCTAGCCTGTCCATCATGGATCATTATGCTGGTATTTTAAATACAAGCTTCCAGCATTATAGCAATGCATACGCCACCACTGTGTAACACATGGACACACGGCGGTGGTAAATTCTGGGTTTGCTGTCAGCTGCCATATCTTTCGTTACACAGTGTTGTTCATTAGTGAAGCAGAGCATTAGCTGTCGAGCACACTGCGATTTTAAGGTTTCAGTAGAATGCTATGTATATGTGCAACTGATGCTCGATTTGTTCCAGTGATTACTTTTACATTCATTTAATGATTTTTGAAGCTGTTATCTCATCAAGAAAGAATTTAGAGGCCATTTTAAAGCTTAAACAAATGTAAATTAGTTGATTCAATTCTAGCCTAATTTTCCCCCTGACCCATTGTAAAGTAGGTAATGAAACCATCTTAATATGGTGGTATTTTGAGTGATAGAGTCAGCAATCCCGTGTTCCTGATCACCGACTCTGCATTTCAGACTCCCTGTCCATGTACCATTTTAAAATGTCAGTCGTATGTATCTCCATAACTGACTCATCATATCCCTCTTTTCAATCCCTTACTACCTCCCACCACACAGGACTCTCTTTACGAACTCCGCTGCTCTTTGTCCTGAAAGACAGACAAGTTCTTTTCAACATAATTGTGTTTTGTACAATCCTCCCTGTCACATCTATTTATTCTCCCAGGGAACATTCTAGACAATATATTTGACTTCAACAATTATATTATACGTAGCACAGTCCCATGGGAATCCAGTTGATTCTGACTCACAGTGACCCTATCTAAGGTTTCCAAAGCTGTGAGTTTTCATGGTAGCAGATAGACTCATCTTTCACTCATGGAGCAGGTGGGTTTGAACTGCTGACCTTGGGGTTAGGATCCCATAGTACCGCCGAGGCTTCCTTGTACTTAATAACAAATGCAAGATCTACGACAATTATTTTCATGCATTTAGTGTTGTAGATTATGAAAATATGTAAATGAGTAAAATATATAATACACTGGATAATGTTGTTCTTTGGGTGTGAGGGAAATAGTTACATTTACTTGTTTTAAAATCATGTTCTTGTATTTCAGCTGTGCTAATATAACTCAAAAAAATGGTTCATGTTGACAGCCTCAAGTAATGTCATTGTAGCTTGCTGTCTGTTGTGGAACTGGCCCTCCTTCATGGAGACCCCATGAAATGCCAGGGTGCCAAGTCTTAGTTCATCCCCATGACTGGTTGGAGAAGAGGAGACCATTGTGATTGCAGGGCTTTCATTACTAATTTTCCTTAGGAAGTGTGAAAATTCTGGGAAGTTTGAACACCCGTGAAGTTGTCAGCGAAGGCATATCTTGGTAGGAGGAGGGCAGCCTTCGAGGAGCGTCGCAGCCCGGTGTAAGGGAGCTGGAGGGTTCAGGAGAGCTGCCCAGCTAGTGAGTGGGTTTACTCCTTTGTTATGGAGCAGCGGTTCTCCACTTTCCTCATGCTGTGACCCTTTCATACACTTCCTCATGTGCTGGTGACTCCCAACCATAAAATTATTTTCGTTGCTACTTCATCACTGTCATTTTGCTACTGTTATGAATCGGGCAACCCCTGTGAAAGGGTCATTCGACCCCCAAGGGGTCACGACCCACAGGTTGAGAACCGCTGTTTTAGCTGAAGGGAGTAGCAAGACAATGACCAAGGAGTGAGTGGAGTTTGAACCCAGGACAGAAAAATCTGCTGAAAAGTGAATTGTATTGAGGTTAAAAAGCTACATCATTTCCTCTTCAGAAATCACAGTGTGATTATGTTGAAATAAGAGTTGTACTTTGCACACTTAACTCTGATTTAATAAAAAAAGTAGTTGCCTGAGAACGTTTGACGTGGCACTTTCTTGACAGATGGATTTTTCACTATCAGCGCACCCGGCTAAGCCACCATCGGAGTTGACCCCGGATGCAGAAGAGGCTGATGCTCTTTATTTTTTCTCACAAGAGGTGAGGGGAGGGAATGGGTAAAGGTTGTTAATACATTTCACTGAGAAAGAAAACAGCCTCTCCAGACATGCACAGTGGGGGTTGGAGAGATTTGTACTTCCTTGAAGAAACTCTGGACGTGTTAGCACGTAGCAGGGGCGCGTGGGCTGGACCACGGAACTACACTTGGCAATCGGGTGGTGGGCTGGCGGGCAGGGGTGGGGGTGGGGGACAAACGTAGTTGATTCCAGAGTACGTAGTACATATTTATGCCCAGGTTTGTTTTTGTTGTTTTCCTTCATTTGCTGTTTTGTTGTTGTTTTTTAATGGTGAAAGTATACACAACAAAACATATACCATCTCAACAACTTTTACACACACAATTTAGAGACATCAACTACATTCTTTAAATTGTACAACCATTTCTTATTATTTAAAAACATTTTATTGTGAATTAGACAGGTTTACAGAGCAGACCCTCTGTGTATTTTCAACAGTTATGCATTTTGTTTCAACTCATCCATTTAATAGCCCCAAAGTACCCTAACTTAGCCCACTTCCTCCCTCTGTATCCTGTTTCCACCCCACCTTGTTTCTTAACCCTGTGTACGTTTCTATGGGCAAACCGTTTGTTCTTTAATGGTTGATTATCCTGGCTTGGGGATGAGTTCAGTTCCAGGCGATAAGGGTGACTAAGGGGGATAGTCTTGGGGTTCCACCAGTCTCTATCCTACCTGGAAGCCTGGTCTCTTGTGATTTGGGGGTTCGTTCTACATTTGTCTCGCACTCCATCCAGCGCCTTCTGATGTGACCCTTTTCAAAGCAATTAGTAGTGGCAACCAGGCACCACTGACGTCTTTTGGCTCTGGTCACGGAGCTGGCATTGTGGGTGCCCTCAGTCTATTGCACTAACTGATTCTGTCTGTCTGTCCTTTTTCACCATTCTTCTTTCCTCCAAACCGGGAGAGAGCACTCATCGCACCTTAGATGGCTGTTCATTAGCTTTTTGGATCGCAGTCACCACTTACCGAGGACATTGTGAACTCTGTTAGGCCAATTGACTTTTTGTTCCTCAGAGGCTGCTCCTGATATCCCATTCTCCTGGGTTTTCTATTTCGGTAGTTATGCCTTCCCATATTTTATGAAGAAGATGCTTTAAAAAAAATATCTGACAGTATCCAATACATTTTCAGAGGCTTAAGGAGAATAAATTGACTCTAGGAGTAAGTTTTCCATATCTAACTTATGATGGAAAATACTACTCAACACTCACTGTCATGAAGTTCATTCTGACTCATAGGGACTCTATAAAAAACAGAAATAAAACTCATTGCTATTGTGTCAACTCTGACTCATAGTGACCTTATAGGATAACAGAGTAGGACTGTCCCCGTGGGCTTCAGACTAACTCTTTACAGGAAAAGGAAGGGGGATGAGTCTCAGCTTTCTCACACTGGGTTGCTGGTGGTTTCAAACCACCAAGCTTGTGGTAACCACTGCACCAGCAAGGATCCTTAGAGACTCTAGAAACCAGAAAACCTCAAACACTGCCAATGAGTTAATGTTGACTCAGAGGGACCCTATCAGACAGGGTAAAACTGCCCTTGTGACTTTCTAAGACTAACTCTTTACCAGAGTAAGTAGAAAGCCTAGTCTTTCTAGCTATAGCATCACCAAATCTGTTTTTCACTCTGGTTCTGTAATGACTTCATTGCATACTTCATTCTAGAGTGGTTGAGAGCTAGGAGGCTCATTGGAAAGTGGGCCCACACGCTGTCCTGAGGGAGCAGGCCCTGGTGATCTGGCCCTCTAACGACTCTGGCCTTGGACGCCCACAGAGCGGCTCTTTTCCATCCTGGTGGGTAGAATGGTCTCATTACACCCAACAACTGCATCCCTAACAAGCACAAGGTCTGTTTGTCCAGATTGTCCATCATGCCGTTCCTGGAAGATGACTGACTGGACTCCAATGATTGCACAACCATTGGGATCTATCTTCAGTTTGTGAATTGTTGCATCTTGGAATGTTTTTAAGGAGGGGCTGGTTTAATCTTCTCTAACTTTAATTTCTTGACCATCATCTTGACCATCTTGGCATCATTTCACAGTAAGCAGGGAATATTACCTAGATTTCGGATATTTTAAGAGTGCGTGGACGGCAGAGGATTTGTTGTCATGGCAGCAAGGACACTTCCTCGTCTTTCTCTAGATTAATAACTCTTGAGAGTGGTTGTTATGTCTAATGCAATATTTTAAGAAGATCAAAACAATATTCATATAAATCATGGGAATGCTGGGAACCCCCCCCCCTCCAAAGCAATGTTATCATATGGTGTGTTTGCACAGATTCTTCAAGGCAGAGGTAGTGGAGAAATTTGTATTTCATTTCAAAGGATTGAAGGTGGCTTCTCTCCAATTCAAATGACAATATCACACTTTACCCTTTAATTACACACAATGTTTTTTTTTCTTTTTTTTTCCTCCCACGAAAAGGCCTCTCATTTTATTAATGTAGTAAGTGCTAGATAATCAGGGTATTTGAAATTTTCTCTAATCAGTGACTTGCCATTGGATGAACTACCCATAATTAGTAAGTTGATCATCCTGGCCCTCTTCAATTTGAAATGCTTAAGTCCTATTAGTGAATATTCAATATTTGAATTAAATCAGTATCTGGCAGCAGAGGGATGTTAAATTGAAATCTATGATCCACTCAGTCACCAATCAAGAAAGCCCCCGGGCTTCTTTTCCCTTTGCCAGAGAATCAAATAACAGTATACAAAAATATCAAAGATTTTCCTGGAAATTTTAAGCCATCATTGTTATGAATATATCTATATTCTGGACCTTACAAGCTTGTCCTATTATTTTTGAGAATTCAATAAGGGAATCTTTAGAGTTAGGGTTAATTGAATTTTTGTTCATGACAAAATAGTCTCAAGATTAAGATTACTCTTGTTGGTTAATGTTTATTCTTATGTATCGAATTGTGTCTCCTCAAAACACAATATAAACCCGAACCCCAATCCATGCAGATAGCGGAGCCTTTGTAGCCCAAGGGCTTCGTGCTCAGCTGCTAACTGAACTATTTGAACACACCAGCCAACACGTGGCAGAAAGACATGGCAGACTGGGTTTATAAAGGCCTAGAGCCTTGGAAACCATATGGTCTAGTTCGGCTGCCCTATAGGTACATGCTGAGTCAAAATCAACTCCATAGCAACCAGTTTATACAAATGGATGCAATCCCATTTAGGAATAGGGTTTTCCTTGCTATGTTAATAAGGCTCTGTCAATATAGGGTGAGTTTAAAGGCAATCATTTGGGGGATATAAAAGGAGCATATTAGGGTATAAAGTCAAGCAACAACCGGAAACGATACATGCCTGTGGATGTCTCTGTGGAGTGTTGCAAAGAAAGACATGTCCCCAGAGTTGACAGAGAGCCTTCCCCTAGAGCCAGCACAGTAGGTGTGCATTTCTGGCCTCCCAGCAGTGTTTGGTAACAGTCAGTTACATATTGGGCTGTGATCTGCAAGATCAACAGTTTAAAACCACTAGCCACTCCCTGGGAGAAAGATGCGGCTTTTTATAGTCTAAGCCCACAGGGTGACCTAAAGGGTCACCATGAATCGGAATCAACTTCATGGCAATGAGTTTTCGTTGTTCTGTTGTCTGTTTGTTTTGGTAGCCCGTCAGAAAATTAATTTTTGTCCATTAGAACCACACACTTGTATTTATGTCATAGCAGCATGAGAAATGATATTTATTTACATTGTTGCAAAATTGAACATTCTAAAGTCATTCTAAAAGGTAGCACTTTTTTCCCTTTTTAAGTATGTGCTAGAAAACAAAACAGCCTTTGAACAATAGCATTTCTGGGTTGCCTCTGTCACCAGGAACCTACACTCGACGTCAGGTTTGGGACCGCCTGCCCCGGGCAGTGAAAGGCTTCCACAGTGACGCATGGGTGGATGTTGAGCAGGGAGCTGAGTGAGTGGACCCAGGGCGTCTGTGGACTATGGCAGGCAGGGCACCAGGGTTCTGGAACACCTACTGTTCCGATCTGGAGGTTTTCTTATTTTAACTGCGAATGAGCTTCACTTTGAAGCCAGAAACCTCAAGCTGTAAATCAAGAACGCCTCCAACACTGAGAAGTGCAGGATTGGGGAGGACTTTTTAAAGGGAAACTGTTTCCTAAGACTCTCGGGGAACGTGGGACTGGTTCTTAAAGCAGTTGTCCTCAGGCAAACACTGCCAAGTATATTAGATGGATGTTTTTTCTAGATTTCGGGAACAAAGTAAAGCTTAGCCCAGGTGAAAAAAATCATAGTGGATGAGTGAGTTTAAATTGGAAACATGCATTTTTGTCATCACTACTCATTGCAGTGCACAGCAGTAAAAATGGCACTTTTGCTGGAAACAGGTTGGAATTTGCCAGGTCATACTCACCTCTGAACTGCAGAAAGTTTCATGGTTTGAATAGTACTACAGGCAATCACAGCCGGTTGGAAGGTATTGAGCAACTCCGGATGCATAGGAGGACTGAATGAAGACCATCCTCGCAATGTTGCCAGCTGCTGACGGTAGGAGACGATTGTGATCCCGACCAAAAGAGGCTGAGGGACTAATCCTAAAGGGCAGGGACCAAACCAAATCTCTGCAAAGCAAAATAGATACGTACGTGTATACATCTACACATATATCACATATCCATATATATATATGTAGCCATGCATACAATCTATAGGGACTCAGAAACTTGAGATTTTTTAGTTCCTGGTAGTTTTACTGAGAAGAATAAATGCTATGTATGGTTCATTTCAGCCTTTTAAATGAAGGAACTTCTTCAGTGGGGGATGGTGCTGCCATTTCTGGGGGCAATTTCAAGGAATAAGAACAGCAGGAGAAAAGAATCTTTTTAAAATTAGAAAATCCACTTATTTAACCAGCAGACTGTATATGGATGGAAAGAATGCATGGAGGTGAGTAGGTGGCCTTTGGTTTGTGGGGGAGATGGAGCTTGGAAACGATCCACCTGTGACCTCTGCTGTCTGCACGTCCTGGCCGAAAAGTAACGATGTGTCCTGTATACTGTGTGCTCCCTGCGGCTCAGTGTTTGTGCTTAGCCTACAGCCGGACCTCACAGTTGGTAGAATGGGCTGCACCTTACAGAGAGCCTGTAAGAGGAGACCTTCCCCATAGGATTTCCAAGGCTGTGGAGGTTTTTGGAAGCAGATTGCCTCATCTTCCTCTAATGTAGAGGCTTGTGAGTTTGAACTACCAACCTCTGGTTAGTACCTGAGTGCTTCAGCATGACGTCACCAGGGCTCCTTTACCCTTTATCCTAGTTGTCCTAACTAGTCTGCTAGATAGAAGTGTAGCTTACATTTGGCAAGTAAAACCTGGGTCACATAGATGAGGCAGAGTGGAAATCCAGACCACGATTCTTCATCTCCAAAGCCTCTTGAAATGATAATAAAAGCCCTCATTCAAAGGGCTGCTGTGAGGTTTAAATGAGACATATTGTGTGTAGTGTTGTAAGCTTAGCATTGTCTTGACCTTTAGCCGGTGCCCAATAAGAGAACTTTCATTCTTTCTTTTTGTTGTTGAGACCTTTCATTCTTATTATAATCATCATTACTATGATTGTGATGACTTCTACCCCCGCTATTATTCTCCAATTACTGCCACTTGTATGAATTGATGACAATAATAGTAGTTACACAGGGCCAGACTCTGGGAACCCTACCTATTTCCATCACCATGATAAATAACTAAACACCAAACCCATTTCTGTCCAGCAGATCCTGACTCACTGTGACCCCATGTTGCTACCAAGTAGACTTTGCAAGTTCTTCTGGGCTATAATTCCCATAGGAATAGATTGCCAGGCCTTCCTCCACACGTGCTGCTGGATGGATGCCAATGGCCAACCTTGAGATAGAATCTAGCATAAACCGTGTGTACCACCTAGGGAGTGCCAATGGGAAGTGCCCCTGATGTTTGAAGGACATCAGAGAGGGTGGATTTCACAATTTAAACAACAGTTTCTTGTCATTTCCGGCTTCTCTTCTCACTCACTGGGCCACAGAAGGCACACAGGGGGCCACTTAAAGGACCTTCCCATCATTCCTTGTAAACACACACCAGATGTGCTTTTTACCTTGGCCGCCTTCAGCTAGGGTTGACCCGAGGGCGGGAAGTAGGATGGTGTGTGCACCCCAAAGGCTGCAAAAAGCTGCACTAGAAGGCCCATGCCCTCAGTGCTACCCAAAGCGCTGTTTTGATTTAATGGATCCTTATTTGCCACTCTGAGAAAAATCAGGTACATGCAGTATTTGCTATGTTTCATAAATAACGTACTAGTTATTGTTAGTACGCAGATGAATGCTGCACAGTCCATTCATGCTCAGAGAAGGAGCTCTGAAGAAGCTGCAAAACTAGAACCGGAGAAGCACCCCTGTTGCTGTGATCCTTAGGGTGCCTCCATGGGTGAATAATTGTGTCTCAGTTATGCATTGCTGTATGGATACCAAACTGCCCTGACCTTAGACACTGAAAACAACAATGCAGGTTTTCTCAGGATTCTAGGCATTGAGTGGGTTATCCTTTGTTGTTCTCACCTGTGTTGCTCTTGTGGCTGTATTTAGCAGGGGCATTATGCCAAGTTCAACAGGAAGCTAGACACCTGAGCATTTTCATAGCAGACTTCTTCATAGCCTGGCCATCTCCCGGCTGCCCACCTTCCAAGAGGGCAAAAGACTTGAGGCTGGCCTACTGAGACATGGAGAGTGTCACATCCATGACACCCCATCGGTGAAATAAATCACAAGGCCCACCCCGACTCAAAGGAAATGCAACCAGACTCCACCTGTTGTGCCATCCTCATACATATATGAGGGGGTATCCCCCAAAACCGATACTCTGTGTGAGGGGAGTGTGCATTTGAAGTTTGTTCCACCAGGTCAGACTGCTAATCACGCTTTCTCTTTAGAGGTTCTGAAAAGATTGTGCAATGGTGTGCAACAAAAAAAGGCCTGATTGTGGCAGACAGGGGACTGGTTTTGCCACCACGACAATGCACCTGCTCATGCAGCCATGTCAATGCACCAGTTTGGGCAAAAAACAGCATGCCTCTCTTGCCCCACATGCCTTACTTTCTGACCTTGTTCTGTGTGATTTCTTTTTGCTTCCCCAAATGAACAGGCACATGAAAGACAGCAATTTGATGACATAGAAGAGGTGAAGAAAAAACGAGAAAGATGCTGTCAGTCATCCAAACAGATGAGTGTGAAAAATGTTTCCAAGGATGGAATTGCAGATTTGACAAATGTATTAAGTCTAATGGAAAGTAGTTTGAATATAAGGTTATTTTGTAAAAAAATAAATAAATAAATACAATGCTTTGAAAAAGTAATTCCATTTTTTGGTACTCCCACATAGATAATATTTGTCCTTTTGTGATGACAATTATGTGATGAGAGTTTCTTCTTATCTGTGGTTGTGCAATGGGTGGCTCATCTCAGGATTGGTAGTTTGAAAGAGTTACAGCCTTAGAAACCCACAGGGGCAGTTCTACCCTGTCCTATAACGTGGCTATGAGTCAAAATTGACCCCATGCTGGTGAGGTTTTTCTGGTTTTTGTTTTTCTTACTTGTGCTAATACCATAGGATCAAATTTTCCTTTGTAACAGATATAGTCTGCATTTTAAAAATGAATCTATCTGTTCTTTTCCTTTAAGTAGCATCTCTTTGCTTTTTCAATCTACACCTCTATTATAAAGTTGTAGCTCTAATGAGAACAAAAGAATCATCTACTTGTATGTTCTAGACACAGACTCCTAGATATAGACATCTTCTTGAACTTACACTTAGAGCAAAATTAGAGAGAGTCAGTAAAATATTAGACTGGGCTACGAAGATATGAGTTTAGCAGACAGAGCAATGAATGGGCACCTTGTAATCCTGTTGATGACTGGTATGAATACCAGTGATCATCCAAAATATATTTCTTATACTTTGACCCCACCTTGTTCTAGGTGAGAGGGAATCATGGTGGCAGAGTGAATGTTAGGCCATGAACCAAAACCCAGCGGTTCCAACCCCCCAGCTGCTCCATGGGACAAAGATGAGGCTGTCTGCTTCTATAAGATGCACAGCATTGGAAACCACATGGAACAGTTCTATTGTGTCCTACAGGGATTAAACTGAATCCGAATAGACTTGGGGACAATGAAGTTATTTCCTGATTTGTTCTAGGTGAAGAATATTACAGTGAATAAAATCAAAGCCTCGTCCTCATGTAATTCTAGTTAGAAGCAACAGGAGGCAAGAGATATGAGGTCTGCTAAGTAAGACTAAATGGTACAGAGCCAAAGACAGAAACAAAGTTAAGTAGACAAGGAGAGATCAACCATGGGGATTGAGAATGAATAGGGAGTGAGAGAAGGAAATAATCAATATAGAATGCTAACCCAATTGCCAAGGGAGGAAACTATTTCAAGAAAGGAACACACGTGTTTCTGGTGCTGCGGAAAGCTGGATAAGGTGAGGGTGGAGGACTAGCCCTGTGTTTGGCCGTGTGGAAGGCACTGGGCATGTGGTCCCACGAGAGGGCCTCGAAAAGGGAGGAGAAGAAAGATACAGAGAACAGAGGACACTCCTAAGCAGTGCTGCTGTCACATGAATAGCACAAGTGGCTGGCTTTCCAGAACGGAAACTTGCCCTCACAGTCCTGAAGGCTAAATGTCTAAATCAGGGTCTTGGCCATGCTTTCTGGTGGGCAGCGGCCGTGGTCGTTGCTTCCGTGGCTTTTCCTGCCATACAGACAATCCTTATACGGCCTGTCTCTTCCCCTTTAATTATTTATTTATGCGTGTGTGTGTGTGTGTGTGTGTGTGTGTGTGTGTGTGTTTCTATGTCTATTTTGGAATTTTTATAACTCAGAAATGATTAGATTCACTATCCACCCTAAACATAGCATGGGTTCATTAACATTAAAAAAGATTCCTGTTTCCAAACAGAATTACCTCCACAGCTACAAGGTTCAGAAACTCAGCTTATATTTGGAGGGTGGGTACAATTCACTCTAAAGTAAGGAAAAGGGTGTTGAGAAATAAGAGGTCATTGGCAGGAGCTGGGGACCGAGAGAGGGGATGTCTCTGATGGGAAGCCTGGCAGCATGGCCGTGCTGAGGGGAATGGTCTGGGGCAGTGGGAAACGTGAAGCTGGGACAGGAAAGGAGCAATTGCTCGATGAGACCCTTGAATAACAACCGAGGAGGGGTCCCTTCAGAGTAGCATTTTCGTACATTCACCATCACATCGTCAAAACTTGTTACTAAAAATGTTAACATGTGTGCAAACCAGGTACGCCTCTTTTAAAATCGTATTTATAGCCTATGGAATTAGCATGTAATGTACATTTCAAAACATGTACAGAATAGAAGCAAATACTGTGGAGATATAACAAAAAATAGAAGATCTGCTATTTTCTCTTTACACCCCAATGGAGAACCATTTTTCGGTGTCATTTGAAGAGAGCACTGGGGGTGGGGGTCTTTGCCTTTAGACAGTGACTGACTTATCCAAAGCAGTTACACGGGAAAAGATCGTCTTCCTTTATTGACTGCTAACCTTGGTAATTATTCTGACTGTAACCAACCTTACAATTTTAAGTGTAACTAGCTGGAGGTTCTAATTCAAAAACAGACTCTTCAAAGGGCTCTCGAGATTATTGTTTCCCCCACGTGATATCACAGGATGCAAAAGAAAACTGTTAAGGAGAACAACCGCATTTCAATGTTTATTGATTGCCCCTAGGTCAATTCTTAGCTGTGGTTCATCCCAGAGCTCCCTCTGAGTCTTTCCATGGAAGGACAGGGGTCCAACTCATCATCAGTAAGTCTTTCCCCACCGGACAGGAGAAAGTAAGGCGCTCATCTATTTCTTCTACAAGGTTTCGGTAATACAAAAGGTCATTGGCAGCTAAAGCACACCTAAGAGATGCCTCTAGTTTACGAGAATTCCAGCCGACAGGCCCTGGAGCTTTCCCCACATCTTTGTCCTCTGGAAAACCGTTTCTTGCTAATGATGAGGCTGCAAGGACTGGCTGGCTAAGTCATTCAATGGAACAATGGTGTCAAATGGAACCCCACCGAAAGGCTTTCCGGTGCCCAAAGGAAGCCATCCCATCATCCCAACGCAGACCCGGTTGTCAGTTGTCCTATCTCCAGGTGAGTCAGAAAGCCAGGCCGTCAATCATCATGGTCACGGTCACCGCCTGCAGATGCTGCTCTCGGGCGGGGCGTGCGGGCTCCCCTAGATCAGTCTCCCCAGCGCGGTGGCAGTCTGATCCACATTTCCACCCGGGAGCCCTCCTTTTCCTGGCGGCTTGGGCGGTAGGTTCCCTGTGTCGCCCTTTTCTTAATGGCTACGACAGAAGCCACCACTCCCAGAAAGAGGATCAATAGCAAGGCTAGTGTCACTGAGCCAATCGCCGTGAAAACGTCGGAGATCAAGCCATCTGCCAACTGGAAGGATCGAAATAATCGAGGTATACATTATTGAGCAAGACAAGGGTCAGGACACTGGGAGGACCGGCCCCTAATGAAAACCCAGGGAGCCCCTGGCTACCACTAGGTCCTGTCCCGACGCCTGGGTGCTGCTGGAAACCCAGATTTGCTTATTCCAAGATCGCGTCAGCGAAGGTCAACCGCCAGGAAATGAAGCGCTTAATGCGTCCACTGAAGCCATTGAACGTCTTCAGCTCTGTCAGAGATCATCTGGCGTCAAGTGCAAACACGGAACCCACATTCCCTTTTGTAAGACATTTCTACCCCATTGGAACATATGATTCAGTCGCTCTCCTCCAGTGCCAAAAGTTCTGATTTGGGACTGAAGGAGGGCTTGCTTTACAGGCTTTTGGTGGGAAAGGAAGCACATTAAATTAGTGGGACATCGTGGGAAAGGTCTGGGGTCAGGAGTTCGCAGTTTCCACAGTCACCACTTTGATTTGGATTTATTGCGACAACGGATGGTTGTAAAAACACAGGAGTTGAAGGCTGAACCCGAATCTTTGGGAACGGAAAACTGCAGGTAGGAAGGAGCCCGTCAGGAGAAACTCGGCTTTCAGGGATGCTACTTGTACATAGTGGTTAGTTGCATGTTGATTCCACTGTTTGCCAAGCACTTGTTAGCACTTGTCAGCTCCTATACTATGCTGTTGCGAGGGGCCCCATCCAGTTCCCCTCATAGTGCCCCTATGTACAATAGAACAGAGGGCTGCCCTCTCTGTGCCATCCTCAAAAGTGCTGCCACGTGTGAGCCCACTGTTTCCAGTTGACGATGGGCAACATGAAATATGCGATTTGCCTTGCTAGGTTTCATAGAAATTCCTCTGGCAGTGTAAAATCCGGAGTAAGCCATTGCACCTCCACATTTGGCTTCCTTTCCCCTCCTCTTCTAAACTTCTTATTACCGAACCAAACTGCGACAATTTAACATGCTAGGGAATGCTAAAGATCCTTGCTAGCCTCATTTCCCCTCCCTGTCTTGGTTCAAACTAATCAATATACAATTAAAATAATACTGGAGCTTCTTCCTAATGGTGTCTTGGGATTTACTTCCTATGGTACTTGCTCAAATGTGGCTTGTTAGTTTGCTTGTGCATTCAACAATATTGACTAACCTTCTTCTACGTGCTGTGTGCTGAGGTTGGCTATGAAAATACAAAACCAACCAAAGTTTGCAATTTGGAGCTGAGATTCTGGGGATGAAAGACACATGCATTTACAAAGAATCATAAAACACTGTAAGTATTGTCCTAAACTAATTGCACCGGGTTGTAGGTGACGTAAAATGGAAAGGGGGCATTATTATGACAGTTCTTTGAAGAATGCACGGACATTTAAATCTTTCAGGTAGAAGATTCAAATTGGATGAAATACTTTGAAATTAAAATGGGAAGTGGGGGATAAAACTACTTAGGAGTTGGGGAAAGAGTAAAACATCGAGTGTGGCCAAAGAGAGTGTCCATAAATGCATATGTTTGAGTTGGAAATGTTTGAAGAGTGGATGGGAACTAAAACGATACAGTAACCTTGTTAAGAAACTTCAATGCCACATTAAAATTTGGATACATTCCTGAAGCCAGTGGGGACCTAGGGGAGCTTTTTAGGCAGGAACACAATGTGATCAGATCTGCGTTTTATTAATTTGGCTCTGGTCATGGGGTGGAGGATGGGTGGGAGTGGAGAAGCTGGAGGTAAGGAAAACAAACTCATTTTATTAGTCATGATCTCTCTAAATTGGACAATAGAGTAAGAATTGAAGGGCTTGCGGCGGGAGGGGTGAGGGAGATGATACAGATGAAGTTCCCCCCCTTAGTGGCTGCAATGCAATACACAGACGCAGCAGCCAACTTGAATAGGAAGACAATGACTCCAGATTGGGAAAGGCTAATTTTAGATTCCTATTGCATAATTGCCCAGTGGTAGTGGGAGAGTGGGTGGGTGACAGGGTAGCTAAGTGATGCTCTGCTACCTGAAAGGTCTAAACCCATCAGGCTCTCTGGGCAATGACATGGCAATCTTCTCACCTAAAGATCCCGCCTGGAACCCCCTGTGGCTCTGTCTGCCTGCAGGGACTCAAGAGCATTCAGTCACGGGGAGAGAGAGTTTGGGATTATTACTCTCCCTTCTCCACGTTCAATTCACTGAAAACAATTCTGGGTCAAAACAGAGTTTCTTCCTCTAGTTACTGGAGCTCTTTGAACCAAGTATATAGGATTTGACAGAATTCAGTACTTTCTGAGAAACAAAACAAAACACTAGTTACCGCGACTAACAGAGGAGATCTTCAGTCATACTGTCTGGCCATCCTTTTGTGAGTAAACACATGATTGTTATCCAATTACAATAAGCATCAAATCATTTATTAATGTAAGTATGGGCTGGGGGTGGGAGGTGACCCAGAATAAATGAAATCATAGGCTGGACTCACAACAGATAGAGCCGAAGACTGGGCCTTCAAACGTCACTAGCAAAAGACACAGCATGCCAGGCACTTCTTAGCCAACCCGAGTTCTGTCCATCTCTAGGCTGTTCCTGTTAGGTGCCTGGTCCACGGCTCGAGGGTTCGCTGGAATCTGACCAGCGAAAACCCCTGGTGTTATCTGAGGACGTCCACGTGATGCTCAGCCTGGTTCCTAATAGTTCACTGCTCTAATCCAGTAAGCTGTCATCGAGAGGCATAAAGCAAGGCGCCCTGGTGATTGCCCATTTTGCTGCAAACCATTAGGTCAGGGCCTCAAACGCAGGTGCTCCCAGGGGGAAAGATGAGACCTTCTATCCCATAGAGATTTAAAGGATTGGAAACCCCAAGACGCAATTCTGTTCTGTCCTAGGGTCGCTGTGAGTCAGATTGACTCGACGGCAGCGAGGGCAAGGAGTGAATGATGGTTCCTGAATGAGTGAGCTGGGAGTGTCCGGGCAAAGAGAAAAGCCTTTGGTTTGCCTCTGGTTTCTGAGCTTTTCTGGGACCCCGTGAGGCTGGCTATCGTGGGGAAGCTTGGGCAATATGGGCACTATCATTTGACACATTTCATGCTTCCTTTTACTGGGTGGAACCCACGAGGGAAAGGGTTTCACTGACAGCGACTCAAGTCTGTACAGAACTATAATCCGGTGCAACAGGCTGGCGCTCTCTGTCCGTCCTGACTCCACCCCTTCCTCAAGTTGACAGTAGAGGATGTCACTGCCACAGAGAGTATAGTCTCCTCTTTCCTAGCAATCCCAGTCTGGTCACAGTTCTCTGAAGTCTTTGTTGTGCATTTCTCGCCCGCCCATAAAGTCTTCTTACTTTAACTTGCTATTCTAAGACCATTTAGGAAAGCATGTCTGTGGTTTCTCACCATTCTCGATCTCTGAGCCAGAAAGCATCTGATGGGGGTGGATGACTGAGAAAGCCCTGTGCTGGGTGCTTAGTACACATTCTAAAGCTCACATTCAGCCGCAACCATGGGTGCATGCTAAGGGCAGAAATGAGAATGCTGAAACAGGATAGATGGCCCCAGTTAAATGCAAACTGTTGTTTGTTTTTTTATTTAAAAATTTGTATTAGCTTAATAATCAGCACTATGAGGAGTAGCATCGCCAATCTACACAACAACGGAAGGCTCAATGCCACAGCAACACCAACAACACAGCAGTCTATACAAACACTAACTGTGCTGATGAAGAGAGAATTCATTCCCGTCACTCCAAAGCTCTTCAAAGTCATAAAAATGATAAATAACGCCTAGATTGTTAGAAAGCATAATATATGCACCGAAGACTCGGCTTGAAAGCAGAAAGGAAGCTCCTCCAATCCCCGCCCCCTCATCCCATCATGGCAGGGGAAGGGGACGGGGAGGCTGGGAGGAGAGGGGGCCTGGGGGTGAGCCTGTGAGTGAGGCTGGTGAGATTTCAGGGTAAGGCAGGCAGACTCCAAAGAATTTCTAAAATGTCATTCTGATCTTTTCCATTGCGAGTACTGTTCGCAATGATTCTGACCCAGGCTGGCAGGCGACCACCGAGGAAGCAGGTCCTTTAGCTATATTGCTTGTTATTCCCAGAAATGGGGCAAAAGTGAAAGAGCAGATTCACTCCTGCCATTCCTGGCGCTGTGATGTGGAGGCACAGCTCTGCCACTTAGGCATCGCACCACCCGCTGAGATTCATTTTCACCATGTATGAAACTGGATACAAGTAGCTTCTTCAAAGAATGGGATTTCATGAAACTAAATGAATGGGAAATATACAAAGTGAAGTCTATAGTAAGCTCCTAGCACATAAAAATACTACCAACAAAAGAGCCATTGCCACTGAGTTGGTTCTGATTCAGAGACCTTATAGGATGAAATTTAACAGTCCTGTGGGGTTTCCGTTTAGCCCTAGTGCTGAGTGCAAGGTCAGCAGTTCGAAACCGTCAGCCGCTGTGTGGGAGAAAGACGGGCCTTTCTACTCCCATAGAGTTCAGTCTGGGAAATTCACAGGGGCGGTTCTACCCTGTCGCAATCAGCTGGATGGCAGTATGTTTGAGTTTGGGGATATCGTTTCAGATGCAGAATGCCACGTTTCTGCCTCGGAGAGGCTGATGGCTTCAAACCACTGACCTGTTGGGTAAGTAGCTGAACGCTTAGCCACTGGATTACTAATGCTCCAACCTGCCAAACAAGCAGCCTTGGTGGTCACCGTAAGGACTGCACTGCTTCAAACCCGTCAGACGAGGGCGTTTGCTCCGGTAAAGATTGACAACCTTGGGAATCCTTTACAGGGTGGCTGTGAGTTAAATCAATTCTATGGCAATATTTAAAAAAAGTTATATATCATTCTCCCTAATGCTATTCACTTATAATAAGATAAACTAGAACTCCCTTAGGACCTTGCAGTATGAGCAAGCAAGCCAACCTACAAACCTAATGTTGCAATTCCAAGCCCCAGGTAACGTTTGTTGATGAACTGGACCCCCTAGCTACATCAAGCAAGGCATGCCATTAAGCTTTGGAATAAAGCCGAATGAGGAGGGGTTTGAAATCTTCTCTATCGGGCCTCATGCTTTTGAATTCCCTTGGTTGAAAGAACTCCTCCCTACCCCCCTTGGCTGTCCTTTAATTGGCTTAAAATATATGCACTCAGACTGGCTCTTATGATGGTTGAAGCCGCTGTGACACATGGACTGGCAGAGACCTGCAAGGGTGGGGGCGGTCCTGAAAACCAGAGCGAATTGAAGGCCGGGCCTGTTCGGGTGGGCTGCGCTATCAACCTAGCCCTTTGGGGTAAGCATTCTTTCTGAAAGCAAATGCCCCAAATTGATTACAAATACGACGTAACATTATTTTTAAAGAAATGACTTGTGCCACAAACTCTCCAGTTTTATCACATCTTTAAAAATGTATTTTATATGTCCTTTGCTTGAACTGTGATTACTCTGAGCTCTTTCTCTGCAGGTTAAACTAAAACGCTCCACTCTGTTTCCCTCGAAGAAGGTCCATTCAGAAACACGGATGAGGTTGCAGTCTATATATGACCAAAGGTAAGGCCACCCTACAGCATTCTGAGGCAAAATTGCCAGAGCTTATTTTAAATAAGTTTTTAAAATCTTTTCTCACCTGGGTACTGTATGGAGAACTATGCTCTAATAATAAACTAGTTTTTGTTTTAATTCCAGGAAAGGGATCTTATATTGTGTGTGTATGGGTGGGGGGAGATGGTGGGGTGGTGGAGTGATCTTAAGTGACCCTGGAAACAGCATTCTGCTCAGACGTGAACATGGGTCTGAATCCAGCTTTGCCCCCTGTGCATGGGGCGGCTGCTGCTGTTGTGTGTCTCCGAGTTCGACTCACAGTGACTGCACGTGATGGAAGCAGTGAGCTCCACATAGGTGTGTATAAAATGTCTGTGCAGTTTCATAAGAAATATATTGTGTGTATAAAAGTCTTCCTGTAGTTGGTTGTAACAATAAAAACATTTTTTTTCATAATAAGCCCAGTATGTTAGGCTGGGTTTCCTAGTGAAACAAACCCATCTGTGTATAAGAAAGAGCTTTATGTATGAGCCCCTAATAAAATGATTTTAAAAAAAGAGCTTTAGATAAAGATGCAATTACATATAAAGAAAAGTTGTCTGGATGGTTGTGTTTATGGGAGCAGACAGCCAGCTATTTCTCTTGCCATGCCAAGGAGTGGTTTTGAACTTCTAACCATTTGGTTAGCAGCCAAGTGTTTAACTGTCATGCCACCTGGGCTCCCTGCAGTGGGATGTAAGCCAGATCTCTTAGTACTTCTCCGAGGACTGCTGCTTTCATGTGTAGGAAGACCTTCTGGGGGTGCCTAGACATAGAGTGAGCATTCCATCCATGGCTATTCCTGATACCTTTATGGCGCCACCAAGGCTCATTCCCCTTGCTCAGTTTGGGTTTCAGAAGTCCTAGCATTTACCACTTACTCTCATGAAACTTCAGTGCTTAAAGGCCAGCTTGAAGATGGGATGGGCCATCCCCTTATCAACCAATGGAGCCACTAACTTTGGTGGCACCCAGTTATCCTAGTAAGTCATGGATATTCTCCTGTACCCCACCACACAGAATCCTTCCCCACTGGTAGCACGTCACTTCTGACTCCTAGTGACCCGAGAGGACAGAGTAGAACTTCCCTTTTGAGTTCCTGACACTGTAAATCTTTTTGGAAGCAGAGAGTCTCATCTTTCTCCCTTGGGACAGCTGGTGGGTTCAAACCACTGACCTTTCAGTTAGCAGCAGCATGTGTAGCCCATTGCACCCCCAGGGCTCATCTATAGAATTTTTAGTAATGTTTATTATCAAGTCTAATCATAGAATAATACAGATATAGTTGTACATTACTTGAATACAATATTTCTTAGACTATATGAATACCAACAATAAAATTGATTTGTAAAATTTCTCTACTTTGAATGATAACATTATTGGTTACAACTGTATTAGTAACTAAGCAGTAGGATTTAAAAAATGTCCTCCTTCCGTTCATGAATTGCTGCTTGATTCTAAAAAAAAAAAAAAGGTGATTGATATAGTTTTACAAATACCCCTCAACACAATAATGCAACGAAGACAGCAGACAGTTTGACAAAATCAGTGACTGAAAAAGCACAGGCAGCAACACAAACAACACTTTGTGCATGCAGCCTGAACACATGGTTTGATGCTCCTTGTAATTTTGTAATAATTTCAGCTCTGACAAGAGTACATTAGATGGTTCCAAACATAAATTAGCATAGGGCTGTAGCCCTGTATGTGTACTGATGCATGTAAGCAGGGTGTGGTAATTAAGGATTATGTCAGCTAGACTCTCCTGGTTATGGGTGGACTCGGATCTGTCAAGCAGCAGCCTGATGAGACCTCCATGATATCATAAGCCTCTTGTATGGCAGTGGGGGACTCTGGGAAGTTCCCTCTTTCTCTCGGCCCCTCCACCTTCCTGCCTGCTAGAACACTGCCGGTCTCAAGGGGCAGCCCCACGTGGGCTGCCCAACACTGAGAGTTGCCGGTGCCCACCGACTTTGGATCCACAAGAGTCTATACCCACCGGCCTGTGACCTTTCTGCTTCCTGGTGCGTAAGTCTACAGCACTGGCATGTGGCCACATAAATCTGAGTGGACTAGCATCTGACTTGGAAACGTGAGTTGGACTGGGCTTGGATGTCTTCTTGATATATAATTGCTTCTTGATATAAAACTCTTTCTTATACATAATTGAGTGTCACTGGATTTTTTTCCTCTAGAAAACCCAGTCGAATATACTGGGCTTATTATGACAAATATTTTAAAAAATAATTTTATCAGGGGCTCATACGACTCTTATCACAATCCATACACACATCAATTGTGTAAAGCGCATTTGTACATTCATTGCCCTCATCATTCTCAAAACATTTCCTCTCCACTTAAACCCCC
>NW_022111324.1:41562590-41564683 GCF_000313985.2 Echinops telfairi | reverse complement strand
TACACACATATGCACATAGATCTATTTCCACATCCGCCTATATAAATATATTCACATATGTACATGCCTGTATTAGACCTCTATAAATGCCCTTTACCTCCTAGCTCTTTCCTCTATTTCCTTTGACTTTCCTCTTGTCCCACTATCATGCTCAGCCTTCATTTGGGTTACAGTAATCCCTCTCGGTTACATTACCCTTGGTCACACCCTACCAGGCCTCCTACATCCTCCTCACCATCAATTTGGATCACTTGTTCCCTTGTCCCTGGGTTTGTTACCACCACTACCTTTTCCCCCACCTCCCCTTCTCCTATGTGGTCTTCTCTGTGGACTGGCTGCTCTGAGTGGGTGCATCGTCCTCAAGGGTTGGTGGGCCAGGATGTGCTCCACTCTCTCTTCCTCCCCCTTCATTTGCTCCCATGGAAAAATCTTTTTATTGTTATAACCAACCACAGGAATATTTTCATAAAGATATTATATTTCTGATGACACATGGCACAGAGTGTTCATAAGCACTCATTGGGTCTCACTCATTTTGATGGTGTCACTTGGTGTGGTCCACCCCTCACTCTCTGAGGGTCATCACTGTCAATACCTCACTGAAAGGACTCGGGGCTGCCTGAGGTTTGTGTAACGTGGCTCCATCAGGAGCCATTGTTCCCTTGCTAGCTGGTTGCTGAACAGTTCATCTGACTTTGAAACTACAAAATCATCTGGCATGTCTAGAAAGAAAGAAAAAAATACAATTTTTCTCTTCAGCATCAGGATCTGGGGTCATAATATTTAGGGCTGATGACAGCCTTCAGAAGAATTTGAAAATAACAAACACATCAGAAGTTGCCCTGAAAAAAAAATAGGAAATATTACAGGATTTCATGGGAAATGTGAGCTCACATTTCCAAAGAAAAGGAGGTGGAAACATTGAAGCTTTGCCTTAAATCCAGGAAAGGAAAAGCCACCCACACTGCCGCTGTTGCCGCCGCTGCCATTCTCCCGTTCTCGGGATTTCTTCAGACGGTGTCAGCGCCAGAGAGGGGAGGACACGCATGGCAAGACCATCAGAGCAGTTCTATGGGCCATTATCTCTTCCACGACTGTTCTGCAAGTACAGCCTGGCCTGTCTTCCATGGTACCTTGGGGTGGCCTTGAACTTTTGACCTTTTGTTTATGCTGAGTATGTTAAACACTGGCCCGGCTAGGCCTAAGCTGGTTGGTTGATTGGTTGGTTGGTTGATATTTAGATTAAGCGATTGATTAATTAACTATCTATCTAGCTAGCTAGCTACTGTCTATTTATCCATCTATCTATTTTATGTAAAACCAGCAGAAGCGTGTCTGTGGTTTAAAACGGCAGCCACTACAACATGATTAGTGTCTCCGGTCTCACTAAAGTAAACCTGTGAAAAACGTGCACTGGCAATGTGATGCTATAGATCATTTGACAGCAACAATTAAAGTGACAGCAGCCAGGCTGGGGGTTAAAAACTGGCTTCTGGCAGCCAAGTTGCATTGGGTGAAGGACTTCCAGGCCTTCTGGGACTCTGCGGCGTAACCGTTTGTAGGAAGACAAGTGCTGGCAATGGAAGAAGGCACATAAACGTGTCTGTGTGGGTCTGCGCATCCCAGGTTGGTTTCCAGCGTCAGAGGTGCGTTTTAGAAATAAGGTGTGTGTGCCTTCAGTGCTATGTGAGCAGACGCAAAGACCGTGATGCACTGTTAGGAGAATTGGTATTAACGGAGGAATCACATTAAATGTGTTGTCCTTTTATAAAGCTTGTTAAAATGTTTATCTTCCCTCTGTATATTTAACAACAAAATAAAGAAAGTCCTTTTACTCTCCCCGCCCCCAAATTACCCCCTCCCCCTCCCAAAAAACAGTGAGAGGCAAATCTTCCAGATAGACGACCCAGGAAAGCAGTTCTTGAGTATTGTCGCAAACACATCCTTAATTTGGTGGATGGTGAAAATTTCCCACACCGACCTGAATCCTTGAACTGTGACTTAGCAGTGGACTGCCAGAAACAAGCGTTTCCATAGTAAAACTGAATATGTGCCAGGACTCTGTTTCTGCAATGAATATTGCTAGGGCAGTC
>NW_022111324.1:41558144-41561495 GCF_000313985.2 Echinops telfairi | reverse complement strand
AGACACAAAGCCCATCTGTAGGCAACTGGACATCCCCTTACAGAAGGGTCATGGGGAGGAGACGAGCCAGTCAGGGTGCAGTGTAGAAATAAGTCATTTTCCCATGGGTAGACTTGCTGAAATATTTACTAGCACAATGCTTTCAGGTCTGCAACCTACTTTCTAAGGATTCAGCAAAAAAAAAAAATCATTTTATAGATAGAGATGAAGCAATAATGGCAAACTATTTTAAAAGTTGGTGAAGGGCATGCATCTGCTCATTGTACCATTGTTGTCTGTTTTAAAAAATTAGGCTGGTGAAATAACTAAAATAATAAATAAGTAAATAAATACTAAAATATTTCCTTCATGCCACAAATTTACAAATCTTGTTTCTTCCACCATCCCTTCTTCAGCAATCCCAGACCTTGCTGATTCATTTCTTCACTACACTTTCACGATTGCTCGCATTGTTGCTATCCTCCCCCCTCCCAGACACTATATTACCCATGAGTCACACTGGATATTAGTCCCTCATGTATATGGCCTGCACCCCTCCTTGCTAGTAGTGCCTAGCACAGTGCCAGGCACACAGTGGGTGTTCAGAGACCTACTGGCTTCCACACCCGGCCTGAAAGCTGTCTCTGGGCTTCTTTCTCACGCAGATGCCTAAGCCTTTTCCTTTCCAGCTTTCTTCAGCTGGTCCAAAGCTGCTACTAATTCATCCTCACATTACGCAGGAAAAGGAGCCTGGGATCCCTGACATTTTCCTGGCTTATCACATAACCCTTCAACGAGGGTAATCTAGTCTGGGTCATCATATTTATTGCTCCCAAATCAAAGCCAGTTGCCAAAGTAATGAAGGCCTATTGGTTTGTGTTGACTTAATCCATGTCAGAGGAGCGTTAGGAGCATATAAGGATAATTTGACCAGCCAAAGGAAAGTCATAAAAATGATCAAAAAGCCAATAGATACACTAAGAACACCAAGTTTCTATTACTCAGGATTTATGGCGAACTTATCAGAAGATTATTTGGCCCAAGTCTACATCCAAAGAAGTCCCTCAGTAACTCAGTAAAGGTTCCAGCCTTTGGGGTGAGGGTGGGGGTAAGGTAACCTCCTATAATGAACTACCCTGCTCACCCCTAACTTGCAGCACATGTAGTTTAATTCTCAACAGTTGTGAGGAGACTGCAGTAAATCCAGCTTTTGAATAACCAGTCCCACTTCTCCCTCCGACCTGCATTGAATTACCAGAGCAGGAAGGAAGGCCAACTGCTTCGCTCTTTCTGACATACCTGCTAAGTGTTTATTAATCAAATGGAGCTTAAACGTCGGACATACCCCAGATGGTAGCAGTGCCAGCTCCCGCTGTGTCTCAGCAGAAGTGCACGCCAAGTTACACCAGGCTCTGCCACTTTATGTCAGCTGGGCCCCAGGCCCCACTCTGGAGGTTGCCTTCTGGACCAGCCTCAAATTGGCTTCCCCTGGCGTGGGTGATAAAGTGTGGCATCAGGTCAGCCATGCAAAATAGATGACTTTCACTTGGACAGCTTGCCACTGAAGTCCTTGTTTATATAATCTAGTGGGTCACTTCCTCTGTCCTTATCTTGAAAAACAAACAGAAAATGAAACCCTTCCTCAGAGGTGTTTTGCCGATGAATGCCTGTGCCCTGCTTCTTCTCTTAAGCAATCACACAAGTGGCTATTTCTATTGTGGCCGCCAGTGTGGGTCCCATGATCAGTTTCCATGTCTGTTGAGGAGAAGATGAAAGACGCACAGGCTTTAACGAGAACCCTTTCACTCCACAGCGTCCCCTCCTCAGAGCGAGCAGCTGGAGACTTGGTCCAGAAAGGGAAGTTGCCCGTGACACAGAAAGGATGATCAGGTCCAAAGGGAGCGTTATTCCAACCTAGGAGCTTGGTGCAACACCAAGGTATCTTAGCACCAGCAAAAATAGACGTTCGGTTTTTAAAAAGCCCACCCATTTTTAAGCATGATTAAAATGATCTTTAGTTGTAGAATTACAGGACCCTTCTGAAGCTAGGCCTTCAAATTGCCAATCAACCACTTGGTAAAAATCTATAGGTTTTCTCTTTCTCTCTCTCTCTCTCTCTCTCTCTCACACACACACACACACACACACACACACACACATTACTACACACATTTTATTAACCATCTCCCTAAAGGACCGAGAACACAATCAGAGAAAAGGATGCTGGAGGGGTCTAAATCATTCTTTCTCAGAGGGGACACAAATCTATCCTAACAGCGTTTTCTTATCTATCCAAAAGAAATAATGCTCTACTAGAATGGCTCTATCTCTATATACAAACCCAGCGCAGCATGTAATGGTCTATAGAAAATCAGATCAGACAGTAAAACTAAAATGGTGAAATGTTTGAAGGGGCAGGCCTATGTACCTAGTCATAATGATAGTCAAAACATGTGAATCCGCTGGTGACATATTGAGGGAGGAGGTCCTTGTTCAAGAGAGGGTGGAGCACGGTGCCCAGGGCTTTGTGTCTCGACTATACTCGACCGAATGGACAAACAGCATGGAGACACCTGTCTGCCACTGACTACTGGTAGAAGTCCTACTTTAATACAATGAAAATCACATTCCCTGCTGTCGACGCAGCTCTAGAACCTTTTAGAGAAACAGGAAGATAGCCAGCCAGAAATGCTGGATTATATTTTAGTTCTACACTTTGCTGCCCATAGTTCCCAAGTGGAAGCTCTTTTTGCATTCCCTGGTTGATGACTGCGTTTTCTCAGACTCGGAGTCAAACTGACGGGGTAATTATTTACTTTTTTTTTTGCTTTCTAATTTTGAAGTGATTGTGAAAAAACTGTCTCCGTCCTAACTTCAATACTATGGGATGGGAATCTTGCCCTCTCAATCCCCAAAGAATCAGAGCATGAGAATTCCATCTAAATCCAGCTTCTCCGATGTGGTGGCATGGCCCTACTCCCTCTGCTCTTTCCCATAGCCGAGCATAACCCCCACCTCCCCCACCTTGCTTCATATTTCCCTGGGGTCTATAACTTTGCTACTCGATCACCATTTAGATTGTTTGGCCTCAGGGATGTGGCTGTGTTGGGAGCCAGAGGAAGAAAATCATGATTAGTCACCAGGCTTCAAAAATCCTCCCCAATCCTGTTTATGGGGATTGATGCCAATTCTCCCAACGTGCTCAGCGTTCGTGTTCTTTTCAGGGTCAGTCCGCTTCGCGCAGCCCCCATGAGCCCACAGCCGCAGCATTTTCAGTGTTGTGAGGAGACGCATTTACATTCCACTGACAGCACTGGGTGTAAAAGGAAGACATCTGCTGCGAGTTAGCAACGCGGGGAGTAGCAGCACGTC
>NW_022111324.1:41523904-41557033 GCF_000313985.2 Echinops telfairi | reverse complement strand
TTGTGTGTGCATGCCATCCAGGCGGTTAATCCGAGAGAGCTGTACTTCATTTTCGGCAGTAAGATTGCCTGACAAATACCTTGGCCCTGTGAAGTGGTGCACAGGAGAGGGGAAATAATTGAAATAGAATGAATATGTGCCTGGCATTTTGCATGCCATTTCTTAATCTTCACAACAGCCTAGTGATCCAGAGATTATTGCCCTTATTTAAGAGACAATTTAACACCATTTGTCTAAAGTCCCGTAACCCAGCAGTAAGCAGCAATGCGAAGTCCAAGCATGTCAGAGCCAGCACACCTGTGCCCGGTCATTATAAGCATCAGTAGAGCACTAGACAGGGAGAACCCCAAACCCACCCTGTACTCTCAGCAGTGCGCCCTTGTTGGGCATATGTGCGTGCTGGGAGAAGAAGAACGGCTATTCCATGCTTCAGGTGGCTTATGACGCACAGTGCTGATGTAACCAGCCGTATCTCCCTGCTCATAGAGGTTTGTTTAATTTTTTTTATGGCTTTGCATGAGAGAGTAAACTTCCATAACACAGGCTAATGGGTGGAAGGATTTGCCTGTCAGGGTCTAGTAAGGTGCTTAGCACACAGTAGGTATCTGGAAGGTAAGCTGTGTCCACAAACAGTGCCAGCATACACACTGAAAAAAATCATCAAGAAAACAAAGAAACGGACCTAGCATTCACAACTTTCAGTCCTATGCTTTTAACACCCCAGCGGGCGATCAAGAAATAAAACAACTAAACAACGTGGAAACATCTCCCAGCGTTGTTGCTTGTATAGAACCGCCATGTGCTACCCTCCCGTTTTAACACCATGCTATCAGGCGATGATTAAGAAGGTAACTGTTTCAGGGCTTCACAGTGTCAGGAAACAAGATATCAATGCAACAGCTCCCGTTTTAGGCGTTGCACTTCGATCGCAGCCATGTACTGCTTCCAACTGTAAATACTGACAGTGAAGACAAGGAGGAGCTCTTCTTCATTGGCTGGGCGCTGCCTGAGCTCAGCATATTACATGACACTCTGACATTATTTGCTGAGATGTAGATAATTGTAGTTCTTGTTAACAAGTTTCCATGTATTTTTTACTCCATCAGCAGGTTCTTGAATCAATGCCTAGATTAGGTATGACTAACATCAGCACAATTTGACTTTGATAGAAAGTTTGAAATTTATGCATAATTAAAAATTATGCTTCCATTGAAGACTTTCCAAATAAAGGTGGCTAATCCTTTTGGATGACAGAGCACGTATATACGCAACTCCCCCAAACACCTGTGCTCCTTTGGCCTGGCTCGCTGAAGCAGTGTACTGTCTTATTAGGACTCATGGGAAGGGAGACATTCCTGTTTCACTCACTGCTAAAGGGTCTGTTTTCTAAGAGCATGGATAACCGCAGAGCTGTTTTTGAGATATTCCTTTCGCGACATGAAGTCTCAAAACCACTGTAAGGGAGGTCCCATTTCCTTGTAACTGTAATGTAAAATAAAATGGCCTGTACATAATGGTTATGAAAATGTACATATAATCATGATATGAAATTATACGCATCGTTTTTATAATGCCATAAATCCAATAGGTGTCAGTTGATACAGCTAATGGTATAAAAATCCCTAAAATGCAGGCAAGTTGTCTCATTGTATAAGGGCATCGCTGCTTCTAGAATTTCTGATGCAATAAAAGTTACCCTAGAACACCATGAGCAGTCAGCACCGGGGTGTGTAAGACAAAACAATCTACTCCTTTCCTTGACAAGAGCTTTTTTTTGGTAAGAAAAATTCCAACCGTCCTACTTATTCTGTGCTATCGCTCGCCACCATTGAGTTAATGGCGACACCGAGTGACCCTATAGGGCCAGTAGAACTGCCCCTCCCTGTGGGGTTCCTTGATTGTAACTTTCACAGGTACAGAGCCTCCTCTGTCTCCTGCGGGGCAACTGGTCGAATCCTGCAGTTCCCATGTTTGGAGTGCCACATTTTTGTCTTAACATATTTTTTCGAGATCTCTGTTTGGAATGCTGGGTTCAAACGTAAAATGCCATCTCTTTCTCCTTTGCCAACTTCTGAGGCCACAGCACATACAGGCGGTCAACGTTTAGATAGCTCTGTAAAACGCACGCAGCGCCCCTCAACATAAATGATGGGCAGCTCTTGATACACCCAGGGACACGTGGGATCCTCCTCCGGTGGAGGAGAAGGTTCTACAGACCCATGCATCTGGACCTCACTTGGAACCAAGAACATTTTGAAGAATCATCTTAGTGTGGCTGCAACGTGTGGTCGCTGGATGAGTAACCAACCCAGTGAGCAAGTCCCTAGAGGAGAACTGATCAGAAGATGGTGTCCCTGTCCTGGCTCACTGTAGCCAACACTGCCGTGTGAGTCAGTGCCCAAGATACGGTCTACTGTCACTGCCAGCGCTTGTCACTTGAATAGACCGCCTAGCCATGCTTGGCCCGGGAGCAGTTCAACTTTATGGCTCTCCCGATGCATGTACAGCTCTCTACGCCCCAGAACTCCTCTTTGAACGAATTCCACTTTCTCCTTCTACGAAGCAACTGCACAGCCATGACCAGAGCAATGGGAAATTCACCACCGTTTCTGTGTTTAAGGAGGAAGACTGATGAGGAGTATCTGCGATGACACCAACGCACCTCACCACACCTCACAGGGTGAACGTGAAGTTCATTATGACTTAGGGTTTGGCAAATAAGCTTTTAAATTGAGTTGCTCATATTGGTTTCTAGAATTCAAGACAGAACAAAACAATAACAATAAAACCCAAACCCAAAGACCCCCCATGTCTTTTTCCAGTTGATTCTGACTCCGGGCCACCCGATGTCAGCGTGGAAGTGCTCCCTAGGGTTCCCAGAGCTGTAAGTCTTTAAGGAGGCAGCCTGTTTCATCCTGCTCCCACCCAGAGGCTGAGGGCTGCTCACCTTTGCATAGCAGGTGAGTGCTTCCCAATGGGGCCACCAGGGCTCCTTTCTATAATGCAAGAGCACTGAAGGGCCATGTCCTTATACTAGCCAAATACACACACCCTTTAACCTCAAGAAATGGCAAATCAGAATAATTTACATACTGCCAGCTGTGATTATCTTTTGCATTTGCAAACCTAAATGGTAAAAGCAGATAGACACTGGATCCCACACGGCACTAGCGCAGATTTCACCATCTCTGTCCTCTGCCTGCTCCTTACTTGCACCCACAGGGGAGGGTTCTCCTCTTCCTATGGGGTCCCGATGAGGCAATGGCAGTGAGATTTGAGAATTTGCGACTGTACAATGCAACTAATCGTTCTGTGCAGATGTGATTAGGACGGAACGAGGAGGCACATGTGAAAGCTTTCCCTCGTGATGATAACGAACCACGAGGAGAGACAGCTCTTGGCCGAAGGAGTGGGATGAGAAAACCCCTGTCGTTGGGGCCAGAAGCAGTGGAGTTTCCTGTGTGCCAGGCAGCTCCTTTGGGCAGTGAAGGGTCCACGTTCTCATAGCCTTCTGTGCTTCCTTACTTCTGAAGCTACGAGGGTATGTTAAAAAAAAAGGTGGAGACAAAAGGAGGAACCTGTGTTTAAAACATACATCAAATGTGAAGCTATTGTTTCTATATACTTTTCAAGTTGGTGTTGCCAACTGTCTAATCCAGCAGTTCTCAACTCATGGGTTGCGACCCTTTTGGGGGTCGAACGACCCTTTCACAGGGGTCACCTCAGGTCATTGGAAAACACTTATTTCCGATGGTTTTAGGAACTAGACGCCGCTCCTCTATCCCTCTCCGGGAGGATCCGCCCACATGCAGCTCCGCCCACATACGAATACCGGGCGTGAAAACTGTGACCTATGCTACACCACGCTTCAAGACAAAGTTTCATTTATTTGTCATTAGAAATAAATATTTCACAATCTATAATTACATATTGTTTTTGTGATGTTCAATTTGCAGCAATGAAATACATCCGATCAGGTACTTATTTACATGATGATCCATACCAGTAACAAAATGTCAGTGATGAAGTAGCAACGGAAATCTTTTTATGGTTGGGGGTCACCACCACACAAGGAACTGTGTGAAGGGCCGCGGCGTTAGGAAGGCTGAGAACCCCGCTCTGATCCTTACTGGAGAAGCCCTGGTGCATGGTGCCTGTTCATGGCACTGTGAGCCACAAGGTCAGTAGTTCAAAGCCACAAGCCCCTCTGGAGAAAGACAGGGCATTCTACTCGCAGGGGCAGTTCTGCCCTGTTCTATAACCTCACGATGGGTTGGTGGTGCTGGTAAGAACGCTTAACACTGATTGCTAGCTAGCCTCTTTGCTAGCCTAGCCAATATCAAAATGCAGTCACACAAAGAATATCTAAAACCAACCAAGACAAAGGGTCATTATAAACATGATGCTGTGTTTATACTGTTAAACTAACTTGGGCTTTCTGACCTGTCTTTCCTGACAGACACACATTTTTGTGAATTAATTTCTTTAGTGAGAAATTATTTAAATGAACATTTTGGTGACTAACAATTTTTTTCCCCCCAGAAGACGGAGCAGTCTGTCTAATATAAAGGCAGCAAGCAAAATTGAGTTCAACTCGTTGGAGCTCTAGGTGGGGTTCCCAAGGCTATCCATCTTTACAGGACAGGCAGCCTCAACTTCCCCTGCAGTGCCGCTGATGGGTTGGAACACCATGTTTGCAGTTAGCCCTTCACTGCTTCACCGACAGTGCTACAAGGGCTGCCTTTCGCACAACTCATTCATGCCTGCATGTGTTCCTTCAGCAAGGATTGACACATCTATTCTGTGTCCGGCCAAATTCACTGAAGCTGTGAAGATAAGCAAGAGAGATTGGGGTGGGGGCCACAAGGCAGGCAAAGGCTATTGAAGTGTGCATACTTGGTAATGTATACTCACTAGTATATTCAACTGCTTTAAAATCAAGTTAAAAGAACTCCGTTTAAAATCAGGAAACATGTGTCTCAGGGTGGTCTCCTTTCACCACACTTGTTCAGTCTGAATGCTGAGCAACTCATCAGAGAAGCTGGCTTACCTGCAGGAGAACGTGGCATCAGGACTGGAGGCAGGCTTATTAACAACCTGCCATATGTCGAGGACACAACTTTGCTTGCTTAAACAGAGAGGGAAGTGAAGCACTTGCTGATGAAGATCAAGGATGGAAGCTTTTGCTATGGGTTATGACTCAGTGTAAAGAAGACCAAAATCCTCACAACTGGACCAATAAGAAAATCGTGATAAATTGGGGAAAGGTTGAAGTAGTCAAAGGATTTTGGCTTACGTGGAGCCACATTCAATGCTCATGAAAGCAGCAGTCAAGAGATGGAAAGACATTTTAGATAAACTCGCTGCACAAGACCTCGTTGGAGTATTGAAAAGCAAAGTTGGTACTTTGAGGACTCAGGTGCTCCTGACCCAATCCACGGTAGTTTCCATTACATCATATGCATGTGACAGTTGGATATTGGAGGAGGAAGACTGTGGAAGCATCAATACATTTGCACTGCGGGGCTGGAGAAGAACACGGCAAGTGTCATGGACTGCTAAAAGGACAAACAAATCCACCTTGGAAGAAGTGCTGCCAGAGTCCTCCTTGGAAGCAAGGACGGCAAGGCTTTGGCTCACATCCGTGGGCGTATTGTCAGGAGAGGCCAGTCCCCGGAGAAGACATCGTGCTTGGTAAAGTAGAGAGAGAGCAAAAAGAGGAAGACCCATTTGCCATGGTGGTAGCAGCAGTGGGTCGACATCAAAATCATCCATTGTGAGGATGGCGAAGGACTAAGCAGGGTTTCATTCCGTTGTGCACAGGGTCGCAATTGAATGGATGGCACTTAACAACATATTCACTAGGACTTTGTGTTCTTAATAGTAAAATCAAAAAATTAATGGTGCCTAATGCTGGAGAATCTTATGAAAAATTATTAATACAATGTACATATTGACCTTAACATACTGCCTAGCTGAAGAGTCATCACGGCACAAATATTAGCCATTACTAGAGTTACTATTAAGTGCTATAATGGAGGTCCTAGATTGGTAACCAAATGTTTGCAGGTTCTAGTCCGCCCAGCAGTGCCTTGAAAGAAAGACCCGGCAAACCTTCTTCGAAAATGCAGCCGTTGAAGATGTTAAGGAGCAGCTCCGCTGAAACACGCGGATGCGCTGGAACCAGTTGGACGGACGGCGGCCTGGAGGAGGAAGCGCACTGATGGGTGGGGCTAAGAGGTCAAGAAAGGCTTCCTTGGCAAGCCATTTTTCTGGCTAGGCAAAGAAGAACGGAATGAGAATTGAAGGCCCAGAGAGTGATGCGTGGGTGGCATGCTTTTAGAACGCCTGCTCTTCAAGGTCGTAACAGTGGGTTCTTCGCCTCTTACTGGCTTTCGTGGAGGTGAACCAAAAGGACTGGGATTTTAACAATTCAACCACACTAATCTTACTTTAACCCCGCCCCCCCCTCCAAAATGGAAAGTTATAAACATTATGCGACCCTGTCTGTTCTTACATTACGTAACACTTCTCTAAAAGCAAAGGGGAAGTTCGACGGAAGGAGTCCTGGAGAAGCGCTCTGATAGCGTTGCTGGCACACTGGTGACAAGGTTACAGATGAGACCGCCTGCTTTTATGGACCTAAAATTCCTCTAGAGTTGTTTCAGGAAATCCTTCATTCCTCTCAAAGACCACTTCAGTTTCAATAATAGGATTTTTGTGCATTCGGTTCTTGGCTAGACATCTTTCTCTGGTGGAGAGTGTAATCGGGAGACATTCTCATCCGTGAAGTGGCTACTCGTGACAGTCCTCTCTGTTATCATCCCGTGGAGTTGACGGGCCAGATGGAACAATGTTTTTCTTCATAACTCCTACTATTATTTTAATCTTAATTTCAGTAACTCCAAGGAGAAGGCTGACCATGCATACATATACATTTCTCAACATCATGGCAGCCAATTGGTTAATATTTACTGAATAACTATGCCACTGACTCAAATTCAGAACAACATATTGGAATTAAAATGTTTTTTTTTTTTCTCTGAATCCTATCAGCTGCAGTGACTCACTCATCTTTTATGGTTCATATGTACTTTGACACTTTGAAAAACAAATTCAAATTTATCCCAGAGGCCTGACTATCATAATAGGATCATCAAAGCAATGTCAGAGGAAATGAGCGGAAGTAATGTGTAATCACAGCTATTTGTGGCCCTGAATGAACTCAGGTAGACACGACACAATCAAGGGTATGCTTTTCAAAGGGTCAACTGCGCTCACTGCCAATAATGTCTCATTTGTTTTTGGGTGAGTTATGCTTCACATGTTGTTTCATTTTTGGCGGCAAGTAGTCTGCACTACATTCTATAATTACTCTCCATGGAAGAAGTCTGTCATCATCCTGGTTGTTCTTATAGAAGAGATTCAGCATTGGCTTCAATGAGTTGCGACTACATTTCTTAAGGACATTAGTCATTAAAAAAAAAGGTCCATATTTATAAAAATATACACAGTCCTTTCTTATAGCATCAGTCAAAAATATACAGTCCGTTCTTAAAATGAAAAAATCAGCCGAAAGTAAATTCATGTCATATTAAGTGCGGCAACAGAAACTTACTCGGTTGCATAGTCGTTTTCTCTTTGGTCGGTAGTTCTAGTCCTCACTGACGAAACGGATGCCCTAAATTCTTGAGTGAAAAGGGAAATAATTCCAGAAAATGATGAGTGATTATATGCAGTCCAGTTTATTGTTTAGTTTGAGTCATTTGACAGTTAATTGGTTTAGAACACACAGGCCTGATTTCTGGGATGATCTTTGATAGACATCAGCTCTCTTTGGAAGGGAACTCCAGTGGAAGTTCAGCATCCTGCATTCTTCAGGGTGAGTCATAAGTAGTGTACGGCCTACTTTGCCCAGAATAATATTGGTTTAGGCTGCTGTCCTTGCAAAATTATTTATAGTGTCCCCTTTTCACTCATTAGATTTTTATAGTTTATGTGAGACAAATCTGTGCATCAGTGATTAAATTTGTCATGCATAATAGCCATGGTCTTTATGTCCAATTATAAAAAATCCTTTTTATTTTTATGACAGCCAGGAAACTATACACATGTGTACAAACCATGTATAAGTATTTTAAGTAGAAATAATAGTAAAGAAATGATCAAGTCAGTCATCAAGTTTGGATCATAGATGATCTTGTCACCTTGTCATAATCAACCCCGAACACTAGGCAGATTACACAAATCTTCATGATTTTTAAAGTTAGAGCATCTACCAAGGAGCTATGCATGGAAGTCATTAGGTTCTTTTAAATTAGGCTTCTGAAAGTTAGGGACACGGGCCTTTGCCTCTTGCAGGTCCCCCATAAATGGTAGGTAGGGGCCTTGGTGGTGCAATGTATAAGCATTCAGTTGCTAACTGAAAGGTTGGTGGTTCAAACCTACCGGTCACTCCTTTAAGGATTAGGAATCAACTTGTCAGCACAAAGCAACAGCAAATGATCATGCTATTTAAAGAAAACAATTTCCACAATGTCCCAATACTGCAGCAAGGCAATGATCCCTGGAGGAGAAGACACATTGACCAGGTAACTAAAAGCCACTTGACTCAGTCAGCCAGGCAACTTACTGGTTATTTCCTGGTTAACATCAATCCTCTCATTTCTGTCTGCAATCCCGCAGCCCCACGCTCTGCATCACCTGCTCCGGTGCTAATTTGGACACGTGAGGAATGTGTTCTGAAGGAAGACGTCTGTGTTACACGTTGCCTGTGAAGCCTCAGGTGAAGACCTCACACCAAGCAATGAAGACGATTAATTGTACTTGGTGAAGCAGAAATCTTAATAATGTGTGAAAAGATGAAAGTTACACAGATGAAGGCTCTGCATCTATCCTGATTACACTAAAATACCACGGAAGAGCAGTTGCTTAGTTTATCACCATATTTACTCCTTCAGTGATAAGTAACAGTCCTTCTTAAAATTGTGGTTTCAGGAGACTCGCTCTGGGCGGCTCTTTCCTGCAGGTCACGTTTGGAGCGCAAAGAGAGTGCCGTACGCTGAATGGAAGGGTAAGGGTGCACGAGCTATTCAGGGCTTGGGAAGACTCTGGCTCGCTGGCTGGCCCAGGGTGCTGCTCTTTACAGCATCCCTGGGGACGTGGGCCAGGGAGGGCAGCTCTTGCCATCAGCTTCATGCTTAAGGAGAACGCTACCTTTGGAAACCTTCATGACTCTGTCATCCACAAATGACTCCAGGTCTTTGTGCATTCATTTTTTCATATTCTCTTGAGTTAATGCATCCTAGATGTCGGCGATTCCCTGTGAGAAGGTAACTTTCCTACTTCCTGCTAGCTTACCCCCCACAAAGCACTGCTATGGGATGGATTCTGACTCATGGTGACCGCACACAGGGCAGAGTAAAACTGTTCCTTAGGGGCTCTGAGGCTGGAAATCCTTATGGGAGCAGGCAGCCTCCATTTGCTGCTGAGGAGAGTTTGAATTTTTGTCTTTGTGAGATAGAAGCCCAATGTGTAACCCACTTCCTAAGTCTTAATAAATAAATGCCTCACATTCTGGAATTCTGGAACTTCCTGAACAAGGCCCTCAGCCAGGCCACCCAGGAATTTACATGTTGGCGTCATCTAGCCAAGATAAAGGGTGATTTTGTTATTGAGCGTACATGCCCACTCCATAACGTTCCTCTTTTCTATTATTTCAGTTGTTCTTGTTATTATCAACTGGTGAATCCGCTCCTGACCCATGGAGACTCCATTTTCAATGGGGGACTGTGATTCATAAGGTTTTCATGTGCTGGTTTTGGGATGTAGCTTGCTAGGCATTTCTTCCTAGTCTCTCTGAGTCTGGATGCTCCACCAAAGCCTGTGTAGCATCAAAGCAACACGCAAACCTTCACTGACAGAGAACTAGAGGCTGTGAATCAAGTGCATTGGCTCATGATGTTCACCTACCCGACACGGTCACTGAAGACAAAATGGGTGCAAAGCAAATGTGGTGAAGAAAACTGATGGTGCCCAGCTATCAAAAGATATAGCATCTTGGGTATTAAAGGCTTGAAGATAAACATGTGACCATCTAGCTGAGAAGCAACAAAGTTCACATGGAAGAAGCACACCAGCCTGTGTGATCATGAGGTGTCAATGGGATCAGGTATCAGGCATCAAAGACCCTGAAAAAAATCATGTAAATGTGAATGAGGGGGAATGCATAGTGGGGACCCAAAGCCCATCTGTAGACAACTGTACATCCCCTTACAGAAGGGTCAAAAGGAAGAGATGAGACCATCAGGGTGCAGTATAGCGAGGATGAAACATATAACTTTTCTCTAATTCTTTAATGCTTTCCCCCACTATCATGACCCCAATTCTACCTTTACAAACCTGGCTAGACCAGAGCTTGTACATGGGTACTGAGAAGAGCTGAAAACACAGGAATCCAGGACAGATAAATCCTCTCAAGACCAATAATGAGAGTAGTGATACCAGGAGGGGAAGGGGAAGGTGGGGGGATAAAGGGGGAACCAATCACAATGATCTACATATAACCCCCTCCCAGGGGGATGGACAACAGAAAAGTGGGTGAAGGGAAATACTAGTTAGTTTAAGACATGAAAAAATAATAACATTTATAAATTACCTAGGGTTTGTGAGGGAGAAAGGGAGGGTGGGGGAGGGAGGGAGGGAAAAAATGAGGAGCTGATACCAAGGGCTCAAGTAAAAAGCAAATGTTTTGAAAATGATGATGGCAACAAATATGAGCCCCCAATAAAATGATTAAAAAAACATTTCTACCCTGAACTATAAATGTCCCAATATTATTCTTGTTACCATATCCATATCCATTCTATTCATGTCATCGAGATTGGACAACCAGCACAAAGTTTTACGGTGGAATTGGACAGGGGTTCCTATTTGATTTTCCAAATCACTCTTAAATCATGGTTAAATTGCTAATGTTTCTTGCCCACTTTGGATCACAATAGGGAGGGAATCTGTGCAAACCAGTCCAAGATTCCTTCTCCAGATTTTAATTCATAGATCCTAATCTGTTTCCAGCATTGAACTTGGAAGTGGGAGACAGGACTAAACCCTAGTTCTGATGCTTCTTTCAAAGTCTGACCTTGAGTAATTAAGTCTTCATTTCTGAAATTATGAAATACAGATAATGATGCCTGGTAGAATTCTTGTGAAGGAAAAAACTGAAGTAAAATATGAAAATCTCTCAAATCTGTTAACAGTGCTAGTGTCAGAATCAACTTCATGGCAGTGGGTTTTACACACATCCCCTTAGCCATCTAGTGGATTCCAACTCAAGATAACCCATGTGTTTGTCTCAGAGTTGTACTCTGTTTTCCATGACTGCAATCTTACTGAAGTATAGCACCAAGCCTTTTGTCCGCAATGCACTGGGTAGATTAAATCACTAAGCTTTCAGTTAGTAGCGAGGCACAAACTGTTGGCACCACTCAGAGACGTGGGTCTTGAAATAGATCCAGGGTTTAGTTTGTAATAGATTAAACAACAACAACACAAAAACAAAGAACTCATTGACTTTGAGCTGACTCTGACTCATAGCAACTGTATAGGATAGGACTTGTGGGTTTTTGAGAGTACAACTCTTTATGGGAGTAGAAAGCCTTGTCTTTCTCCCACTGAGCAGCTGGTGATTTTGAACTGCTGACCTGTGGTTAGCAGCTGTGTTAGGCAAGGTTCTCTAGAAAACAAAAGCAGGACACTTATGATTAAATATATAAGAGGATAGGTTTATACAGTGAGAAGGAATATTAATTAGTACACACAGCTAATTAGTACACCCAGCAGTACAGAGGGCTCAGTTCAAATCACTTTCATGGAACAGTTAATATACTGGGAGTCCTTCAACTCATGTGGGTTTCAAGGTCCAAGGTCAAGGAAGTAGACCCTGGAGTCTTCCCCCAGGCAAGACAGGCAGTCTTCCCTAAGGAATCAGACAGCAGGGGATCTTAGTGCAGCGGTCCCAATGAGATCTTGAACTTAAGTGATGCATGGTGACAGAATCCACCAGCCGCAAGCTCAGGTAATGTATGTATGCACCAGCACCATGGGGAAGCAGGTCTTGGAGGAGCACAAGCTCCAGCAACACTCCACAGGTTGGTTTGGCCCACAGGTAGTGTAGGCAGAGAACTAGCTAAACCAGCAGCACACTGGTCTGATCACCTGGGAGCAAGAGAGATATGGGATGCTGGCCATCTTCATCTATCTTGGTCATCCTCCTCCACTCAAGCTGTGAATCATCAAACTCTGCCCGCAGACTCCTAATGGCCTCGTTGGCACAATAAACCTAACTACCACAACAACCCAAATCATAACCTGTTTTTGTAAATTGCAAAGGCCACTGTTTTTGTAAATTGCCATGGAAATCGCTGGAGTTTTTATGTACTTGAAAAATGTCGAATATATGCATTTTCACATCGTCCAATCTGATACTTCAATCTATGTGGGCCTGTATGATGACTGGAGGAGAATTAGTTTAATCTTCCTGTAGAGGATGCTCTTCAGTTTACAATAGAATACTTCTCTTAAGTATTTAGAATACTTTACCATTAAGACTTATAAAGGTATGGAAAAAGTAAACTTTCCCAAATGCTCCATTTCCCGCCCTCATAGATGTTTCCTTGATTTTATTGAAGATACTGGCTAGAAGTGATTGATGGTGAAGCAGGGCAGACACCACGGTTTGCTCAGAAAACCCTGTGTGTGCATGGGAAGCTCCTGACAAGGAGCCAGGCTAAGCCCATCTTTGGTATGGATGATAAAGTTGCCTTTCAGATGGTAAATGGGGCAGAGTTGGTGCTGTTAGGTTTTCAATTTTACAGAAAGCAGCATAATAAATCAGTGAAACTAAAAATACCGTCTTGGAGAGATTTCTCATTTTCCAATGCTTCTTCACTGTAACATAACTCAATTTGTTTAATGATCTAAAAACAAAACAAGATGTTTCTTTCCCAATTCTTTTCCCAAAGTATCAAGTACTGTGGTCAGTTATTTAGTCCTTTATACCACACTTTCCTCAACTTACAAAACAAAAACAAAAGCTGTTGCTCATCATTTTGCTACCACGAATAACATACAAACATATCTGCCTTTTACCTATACGAAGTGCATTGGTTGTACTTAGTCAGGTAATGGTCATAGATACTTAAGAATTGTTAAGCATTTCCATCTCTCCTAATCAGTGCCTTCGAATTGTGGTGCTGGAAAAGTATATTAAAAGTAGCATAGATTGTCACAAGGACAAACATATCCATCTAGGAAAAGTATGGCCAGAGAGCTCCTTAAAGGAAAGGATGGGGAGGCTGCATCTTACATATTTGGGGCATGTTGTCAGGAGAGACCATGGAGAGGGACCTCATGCTTGGTAAGAGCTAGGGGCAGTGAAAAGAGGAAGGCCCTGGAGGAGGCGGACGGACACAGTGGCTTCAACACTGGGCTCAAGCACAGGAACAATTGCGAGGATGGCACTGAACTGGGCATGTGTCTTTCTGTGGTGCAGAGGGTTGTTATGTGTTTGAACTAACTCAATCGCACCTAACAACACCAATAATCTACTTGCTAATTACATAATCTCATGGCAACTCAAGGGCATTAAGAGTAAAGGGATAAAGTCTAGTCTGTCAATCAGGTCACAGTCTGATGGTGCCTCCTTGTGGGCAGGGACTTCTCATGAGGATTCTGGGAACTTCCTCTCTCTCTCTCTTTCTCTCTACCTTGGTCTTCCTGTTGATAAGCCATGTTGCTGAGAGGTGCTAGGAGCCTCCCCTCTCTCTGCTTCACCTTCTTGTTGAGGAGCCACACTCAGAGGAGGCACATGGAGACTGCATCAGCACTCAGATGCTTCCACCATCACTGGATCCACAAGACTTTTCATCTACCGGCCTCTGACCTTCCTGCATTCTGCATCATTGCATTTGCTGCATGAGTCCGAAGAGGAATTTATAGGCTAGTATCAGACAATATGGGTTAATATCAGACTTATGAACTTGATCTGGACTGGGCTGGGAAGTTTTCTCAATGTATAATTGCTTTTTGATATAAAGCTCTCTCAGACACAGTATATGAGTGTCCCTGGATATGTTTCTTTAGTCAATCTGGCCTAACACATCCATATACATTCTCTATAGTATTTCTAGCATATGGTCACTTAGATTTTATTGGAATCTCTTAAAGGATGGGAGCTCATTGTGCTTCAAATCAACGCATTGCATGATTGAACAGTTCTAATGCTGTTTCACGCTGTATGCTGACTTGAACTATTCTTCCTTTAATTTTTACTAGCTTGTCTTATTCATGTTCTTTTTAATGTTCCTGTTATCAACACAAGAAGACCTGCTGGTGCAGTGGTCAAGTGCTTGGATGCTAACTAAAAGGTCAGTGGTTCAAACTCACCATTAGGAGAAAGATGTGGCAGGCTGCTTCTGCAAAGAATTACAGACTTGGAAACTTGGGCAGTTTTCCCTGTCCTACAGGGTCACTAAAAATTAGAATGGATTGGATAGTGTCAGTCAGTCGGAGTAGATGAGGGAAACAAATCGACAGGAACTCATATGTGTGTAAAAGATAGTTTTATAGAAAAGGTAAGTGCACATTCAGAAAGCATCCCAAACCCAGTGCTGCCCAAGCCCATAAGTCCGACATTAGCCCATATGTCCAACACCAATCTACAGAGTCCTCAATCCCACAAAACACAGGCAATGAGGCCGACTGCAGGAGGAAAGCTGAATCAGTGAATGTGTTAACATCTCAGCGCTGGCAAAGGTCTCCATAGGGTTGCTCCAGCACCCAGGGCTGCATCGGGGTAGGTCCATGCTGCTTCTCTTCAGGGATGTCTTGCAGGAAGTGAGCCTTGAAAGCTGAAGCAGGGAACTGGCTAAGGCAGCTGCACCCTGGTCCGACCATCAGAAAGCAAGAGACCCGAGAACTAGAACGGCGAAGCTCACTCAGCCATTTATCTCTCTGCTCTTCAAGTAATCCCACATGTGTTTATCAGCCAGGTTGGCACAATAAACCTTAACTATCTCAGATAGTTTTATATCCAGATAGAACAAATCTACTCTTTCATTCTCAAACATAATTCATGTTTGAAGGCAATTTCATACTTTCATTAAGTCTTCTCTTTTGTAGTAAAAACTTATTTTCAGCTGTTTTTAAAATGCTTTTCTCCAAAGAACCTGACAGTCATCAGATTTTTCCTTCTAATCTGGAGTCCTGAAGTAAAACCTGACTTTCAGAGCAACCTGTCTGGTACAGCAGTCAGAAGTAAAGCAATAACCCAGTTCTGTGACAAAATACTTAGTTTGACATAGTCTCAGGTTACCAACTCAAGAATTACAGCTTCCCTCTATGGTGAACAGCAAGGGAGCTCCTCTCCCAGTAACCGTGCGAGCACCAGCTCCGCAGTGTAGATGAAACACTCACACCGACCACCCGAAGACGCTGATGAGGGGCTAGAAGTAGCTGGAAACTGTAGGGGAGTTGAAGCTTGGAAGGCTGCAGCAAAATGGGTAAGACTCAGGTTTATTTGTTTTATTTTTTATTTGCTTGCTTTCTGGTTTTTGCCTAAAAGTAGGTTCCAGTTGACATTATGCTAGTTGACTAAAAAAAAACTAGGAGAGAAATGTCCAATCTTGCTGGCTTACTGGGCCCCAGAAAAGTGGTCGGGGGAACCACAGCAGCTGGAAAGGGCTGGGAGGGTTTCTTCAAAGAAAAGGTCTAAAGGGAGAACAACACATTCTGAAAATACCTTCAGTCCAATTCTTGGGCAATCCCTAAATTATATACATGTAGATCAAACCCTCAGGATCCCTTGTGGTGCAGTGGGTTACATATAGGCTTCTAAATGAAAGGTTGGTGATTCAAATCCAACAGCTGCCTAGCAGGTACTTTCTATCAAAGTCAAATTGTGTTGATGTTAGTCATACCTGATGGAAACATTGGTTCAAGAACTTGCTGATGGGAGAAAGATGGAGCCGTCTGCTTCCATAAAGACGTCCAGGCTTGGGAGCCCAGTAGATTAGGTCTACCTACTCAGTCCTGCGGAGTCACTATGGGCTTTACTGCAGTGGGTTTGGTATTTGGGTTCGGAGCAGACTCTAATGAGCCCAGCTAAAATTAAAAGAATGAAACAAAGGTATCCTTGGCTACTCACTCTAGGGGACCTGACCAAAGAGGTTGGAGGTTAAATGATCTGATTGGTTGATTAGGTGACTATTCTTCAGACTCTGTGGTTCTCAGCCTTCCTCATGCTGCAACCTTTTAATACAGTTCCTCATGTGGTGGTGACCCCCCAACCATAACATTATTTTCGTTGCTACTTTATAACTATAATTTTGCTAATGTTATGAATCGGGCGACCCCTGTGAAAGGGTCATTCGACCTTCAAAGGTGTCGAGACCTACAGGTTGAGAACTGTTGCACTAGACAAAGAAATAAAAGTGAGAGCCATACACAGAGGAAATTCAATTAATAAAAACCAATGACAGATGACCCAAATGTTGGAATCAGCAGAAAATATTTGAAAGCAGCTATTCTAACTATGCTGAAGGACATATGGAAGGTGCAAATGCAGACGGACATGCTCAATATCCTTACGATACTGCAACACCACTGGGAATAAGTCCTTCTTTGTTTGATCAAATATCCTACATTTTCTCACTTAATATGATAAGCATACATGATAAACTTCATACTATGTAGATTAAGCATTATCTTTAGCAAATTCAAAATATTAAAATAATAAAGTTAGGGTGAACCATTGTTAGGACCAACCCCCAGTGAGAATCATTAGGAATGTTTTCCACTCTAGCACTTCAATTAGAGGCTTTCTTCTTAGGGATTGAAGGTACAAGAGAACTTGACCTTGACCATCACAGGTGTTTCTATGTCGAGACACAGCTAGGGTAAACATTCTCAATTCAGAAAAAACACTATTGTGTGTTCCGTCATGTGGTGTGTGTGTGTGTGTGTGTGTGTGTGTGTGCATGCCTGGTTGCTGGACATTTAGCCATGCAAGACACAGAGAAAACAAAGATCATAATGACCAGAGAAGAGAAGTAGAAGATGCAGAAGCACAGGTTTTATTTTGCTGCACAGTAACGTAAAAGCCACCATCCTACAGTGTAGTTGAAAGTACAGAAGCAAAACGAGAACAAGGACAATATTTGTTTTTTAAGTCAGATACCTCATGATAGAAAGACATTTGAAAAGCAGGAAAAGTATTTACAGTTACAGTGACAACAGAGGCAGCAGAATTCAGAGAGGGAGAGGGATAGGCAGCAGATCTTTACCTTTACTTTGTAGAGCACACATTACATCTGGAGTATCCTATATGCATATAACTACAGATTTATATAATTACATGTATATATGTATACATATAACATTATAGACATATAACTGTCAAATTGATTTTGACCCTTTAAAGCGGAGTAAAAGTGCCCCATAGAGATCGCAAGGCTGTAAAGTTTCTGGAAGCGGACTGCCACACCTTTCTTCTGCAGAGCAGCTGATGGGTTTGACCTGGGGGCCTTTTGATTAATGATTGCGCAACTAACCAGGGCTTCTTCTTGGAGTCAATGCAAACCTGTTCATGTGATAGATGGCTCTGATCTATTCCATGCACACTTAAAATACTAGTGACTACACATGCTGATCGATAGGTTTTCTCTTAGTGTCTTGTCACAAAAAATAACTTTGGGCCAGATTATTAAAATGATGGGATGACACAGCTTGTTTTGGAAGAGAGGGACCTGGACAAGCACGCAGCAAAGACTTCAGAGTGGCTGCTCGCCAGTTTGAAAGGGTTGTCAGTACTCCAGATAACATTAATTTATTACATGAAATATTTTATTACTAATTAAACATAAAATGAATGTTTTCTGTTGCTTTTATGATATACTGTTTTGTTCTTGTGCTTCTCGTGAATGGTCATTTCCCCTGAAAAGTCATTTTGTCAAAACAGTGGAGACTGGCTATTAGTTAGTACCTACAGATAAAATACATTCATGTTTTTAGACCAGGGCAGTTGCTAATGACACAGACTATGAAAAACGATAGTGCAGAATGAATGAAGGCACCTTACAAGGTAAAATAAGGAAAAGTGCAATGGGGGAGAGATGGTTTCTTATTGCTGTAGTCATACGGACGCTCTTAGGATGACAATGTGCTTGCACTAAACACACTCAATGATGAGACATTTGGGATTACATTAAGAACACCCCCAGCCCCACTGCCATTTAAAGACAGAATAGGAAAATACGTGTTTAGGTTCGTGCGTGAAGGGCTTGTGATATGCTTCAATGGTTCCTCAGTTTACTTCTCAAGGTGGTTTTTACTTTCTCCTTTTGAGAGATCAGCGTCGTGGCATCTCTTGAATTTCAAATGGCTTTTAAATTCGAGAATGTTCCAATGTGTGTTAATAATCTTCCTGTCCACCCCACTCAACCACTGGCTGGTCATTGATGCGCAGAATGAGGTAAGAAAGGAGCTGGAAGAGATTCTGCCAGAGTAAGAGGGCGACGTAAAAGGAGAGGCCGCTCACGTCTACCCCGCAGTGCTGGCCAGCGAACGCGACTTCACACAGGCACTGGAACTGGTTGACTAGGTTCTGTCACCGGCCTCCGTGGAAGCACGGATCAGAGGCACACTCATCGATGTCCTTTTCACACCTTGAAAATAAACAGAAACCCAGCACCCTGTTGAATACATTGGCTGTGAAAGGGGGGAAGAGAAAAATTGGTCTAGTTCTTCTACCCAGAGAAGTGCCACTTTATCTATCAAACCCTGCACAACTTAACACTAAAAGTATGTGTTTAACGTGTTCTTTAAAATTCTTTCAAAACAAAATGTTGGTTTTCCCGGAACATTGTGTACCAGAGTGCATGTACACACGTGAATGCTCTCACACGCACACACAGTTCATTAGGATGAGAAACAGGTGGAAATGCTTAGGGACCAAGCGAAAACCAGGCCATGCATAAACCGTTCCTCCCTCCAGAGCATTAGTGGTTTGCCACCTTATAAAGGGCTGGTTTATGAGGGGCCTGTGGAAACCGGGAGGGCTGTGAATGAGGTGCTCCTACAGTTGGCCAAATAGACCCAATGCATTCAGGCGGTCAGGATTATAGTTCATCAGTACCCTCAGGCGGAGAAAAGAAAGCCCCCCAAAGACAAACAAAATCTATTTGTGTCATTTGGGGAGGTTTTAAATGATGCCTCTTTGGAATTTCCATCTTTGAAAGCAACAACCAAAAAAAGCAATTGGATTACAAGATTTAACTTGCTAATGAATGTATACTCTGACCGCTGAGCCTTATATTTGAATGTTTTGGTCAGATGACTTTCAAAAGCCACATTTTCAAATCACTTACATCAATTGTAGGTAAGTTGCCATTTCTTTTTTGGGATATTGGTCATTTTTCCCCCAATCATTTTTCCTACCAGCAACTTGTTTTTCTGTGTCTGCCTTGATCAGCTCTCCTGATCACACATTCAGTCATTTGATCCTGCATTCAAGCCATGAAATTGATGTAACTCCTAAAGGTGCCTCCCTAGTGGTGTACTGGTTACTCAATGGGCTGTGATCTGCTTGGTCGGCAGTTCGAAGTCACCAGCCCCTCTTCAGGAGAAAGACTGGACTTTGTACTCCCCTGAACAGTTACAGTCTTGGAAGCCCACAGGGGGTCACTCTGAGTCAGCATTGACTCAATGGCAGTGAGCTATTAAAAATAAGTTTTTTTTTAAAAGTTGCTGGTTTGGATGCACCCAGTGACACCATGGAAGACAGGCCTTCTGAATGGCTTCCTTAGAGACAGTTGCTGTGTGGTGTGCAGCTGGTTCCAACCCTATGCAGACCCTGTAGCACAGCGGGTCCAAGATTGCAAATCTTCATGAAAAGAGATTGTTCTCCTTCAGGAAGATTTTTCTCCTTCAGAGAGGCAGGTGGCTTCAATCCGTTGACTTTGTGGTTAGCAGCTGAGCACCTAACCACCGTTACACCAGGGCTCTTTCGGTAAAGAACCCCCTGAAGCAGTTCTGGCCTTTTGACATACGGCGTTACCAGGAATCGGCATCTAATTACTTAGTTATTTTTCCATCTGCCAAACACTCTGCTAGGTCTGGAAATAAAGGCATCTTTAAGAAGTTTATATAAAATCTCAGCACTGAGAATAGAGCAGCTCACAATGTTGAAGTCTGGTGCTAACGATGTTATTATTTCCCCTTATTCCTTCCTTCACCGCCCTCAAAGCATAGCCTGCCTAGCTGGGCCACAGACTAATGACCAAGCTTGAAATGGAGCAGGCTGAGGTGGTAGGACAGGGTCAGCCCAAGGTATAAAGTAAAGAAATATCTCTTCCAAGAAAAACAGCCTCTTATCCTGCTGGATACCAAGCATAGCTGAGACGTTTTGTTTTTGTTGTTTTGGCGCAGGCTCCTGCACTGGAAGGAGACTCCTCTGATTAGATCCGAGTCAACTTGACAACTCTCAGGAGCCTGCCAAGCTCTCTGTCCTGGGTGGGCCAAGTGTTCACACCATCCATCTTACAACTTGCCAGGATGACACTAGAAAGCTGGGCGTTTAAGTGGGAAGGAGAGAAAGAACTTTAGTAGAGGGAAGATTTTCGACATCTTTGGACAGTATGGAAGTCACATTCCCCCAAACCAAAAACCAAACTCACTGCCATCAAATCAGGTCGGACTCACTGACCGAAGGAAGTGCCCCTGCGAGTTTCCAAGACTGCAAACTTCTCCCAGGTGTAGAGAACCTGCCTTTCTCCCACACAGCCACAGGTTGTTTGAACTGCTGACCTTGTTCTTAGCAGCCTGATGCATAACCACTATACCACTCGGCCTTGGGAGATGGCTTAATATTTCCTAGAGCCTTGGTGGAATAGTAGGTTAGGAATTGGACTGCTGACTGCAAGTCCAGCAGTTCAAAACCACCAGCTGATCCTCAGGACAAAGGTGACATTTTCTCTTTCTGTAAAGATTCACCCTCAAAGACGCACAGGGCAGTTCTACTTTGCTCTGTGGGACCCCTATGAGTTGATGTGAGGCGGGTTTTGTCTTTCTGTCTGTCTGTCTGTTTGTTCCCCTAGCTACTCTCTTTCTTTTGAACTCGAGGGCGCACTAAATAATCCACATTGCCAATCAACACTATTGGAGCTTTCATTAGAGGTTAATTAGTAGATGCAATGCCAAAATAAGTAAATCTATTAGAATCGTGTGAATTAACTCGAGTGATGATTAAGGATGTTAACATTGCAGAATCTATTAAACACAAGTTCACTCTTTTTCGACGTTGCAGCAGAGTTTACTCAGGCGGAAAGTCCCCTGGGAGAGAAAGGCAAGGCAAACTGTTCTTAAAAAAATTTTTTTTCGCCATGTTTGAAATCAGTGATTTGAATTTAAATACCAAGTGTGTGTAAATGAATATATATATAAATGTTGGAGGGTAAGGGAAGCATTTGCTACAAATGGGAGTTGTGTGTGAATAAGACTACCCAAAACCCTAAGGCCACTGATCCCTATATTGCATTTCAAAGACTATGAATCTTTACACGAGCCAGCAGCCTTATCTTTCTCAGAGTGGCTGGTGGGCTTGAATTGCTGACCTCACCACTAGCAGCCCCCAAATGCTTCACTCACGGCCCCACCATTGCCCCCTCATGTATGAATGGAGGAGTGCCGTGCGTGAAGTCCCTGAACAGAAAGCCTGCTGTTGGAAACAGAGAGCCAGCTCTTATTTCCCTATTTGACCTTCTTGGCTAACAAAATGTCCTTTACTTTGACTCAGACCGTAATTTTTCTTCTTCTTTATTGTTTAACTCCTTCTGAATGTCCCTTTCAGCGCAGGGTTTCGTCTAAGAAACAAATGAGGAAAAGAACCTGCAGTCACCCTCCTGCTCTTTTGTCCATACTTTCTCGCACAGCGTTCCGTCGCACTCACCGCTCTCTCGTAAAACCTGGCCGCACGTGCATCGGAAGGCGCCCTGGAACTCGGTGCAGTTGCCTCCATTGTAGCAAGTGAGATTCGTCTTCTCGTTCCCACAGTCTGTTGAGGGTAATCTGTTGTGTCAGGAGAGATAAGAGCAGCCACAGCTGTTCATTTTATTCAAGAAAACTTTTCCCCGAAAAGTATATATATACAGACAATGCCAAACTAATTAAGAACTCAGGCTGGCTGAGCTACAAATGTTTAATTGGGCTCCTTGACACCGGAATCACTTTCTCCAGGAAAAATCCTCTGCCGCCGCCGGGTGCTGTAGGAAGCACGGCTATCCATCTTCCATTTTTACACAGTTTTCATCCGTGAGATGAGATCTATGCCATAGGGTGGCAATAAATTTAGGGTTGGAAAGGAGCTTGCTCCAGCTAGATTTGCTGCTGCCTTGCCAATAAATCAACAAAGGCCATAGGAAAATTGCATCTCTATAAAGGCCGGGAAGGCAAGGACAGCACTCTGGTACCCAAGCACTCATGTGATTTCTCTGTTGCCTTTCAGGGTTGAACTCCGGTTGCCCTGCCAAGACTTGCTGCTCCCGATCTAATAATTCACAGCAGAATGCAAGCCAAATGCTGTCTGAGATGTTGGTGTATATCACCGCATGGTAAGTGCATGTGAATTCAGTGTGTGGTTCTCTTGTACAACAACAAAGCTCTTCCTACTAAGGCAGCCTTGTAAGAGGTGAAACAAATGGCTAGAAATTAATCAGACAATGAAAGAACCGATGTTTATAACATTATTGAGCATGCTGCCGTTGGCCTATTGTGCATGTGTATGGCACCTGACATATGATAAAATATTCAAGAAATATTACAAGGTTTTTTTCCTGTCGTGTGCACTGCAGCTAATATGAGGAAACCAAGCTATATGCTGGCTATGGGTGCCTCTTTCCACAAGAGCTAATCAGTTCTGCTTAACAGAGGAAATAGCGTAAAGATTTTTCAAAAGAGCCAAAATGTCAACCAGTTTTGAGAGCAGTCAATTAGCAATGCAAATGTGAAGTTTTGTATACAATCTTAGGTTTAGTAAACAATTCTTGAAACTTATTAGATGGTACTTTTGAGAACTTTGGTCTTTCAGAACTTGACTTTGATGAATTAGCCTGGAAAAATGCTTGCAGAACTAATTTGGGCACAAACATGTTTATTTGACATATAAAAGTTCACCATGGCAGTAATATTGGTTTTGATCCCGAGTTGTTCTTGATCAGGCAGTTTACCTTCTGGCAAACGAGCTGGCAAACACTCGGGATGTCACCGTTTACTGGAATGGAAGAGTGGTCTTTGCCCTAGTAGACCGAATAGAAGGAAGTGTTACAGAGCTATAAGCTATTTCTTATAGATGTGGCTATATGCTTTCTCTGCTAAGAGATTCACCTAAACGAACCATCTCTGACTTCGTGTAAACTCTGTAGACTGCCAACCAATTCCAGATGTTCCTCTCAAAGTCCTGGAATATATTACTTGTTACTAATAATTCATTCACCTCCCAATAAAAATTTCATTGTTTTGTAAATTTGAAGCAGAATAAAAATTCTGAAGGTAATAATTATTTTGACCTATATGGAAACAATATAATGCCAAAGGAACATATTTACTCTCTTCTCTTTATATTACATAAAAAGGAGATGATTGCTTAAATTGAAATACTGCATTTTAGTTTTAGGAAAAATGGGCAAAAGAGTTCACTGGATTTTCATTCAGTGGGATACTGAGTGATATATAAAAGGTCTTCAAAAATTAATGGAAAAATTCAATTGTGTTTTTATTCCACTTGTCCCCACATTTTTGAAGGCCCCTCATACAGTGGACCCTCTGAGATTATCAGAGTTTGTAGGGATGCATGTCTCAGGTTTTCTTTACTAAGCTATTTTTCAACTCTGCATGTTGAACAATTATATTAATGCAAATAAAAATAAATTGGGTGCATAGAAATGTAAATCAATTTGTTGGTAGGGCTAAACAATTGATTTTTCACATTGTAGAAAAGATTCTAAATATTAATGTTATTTCTTGATAGGACAGTAAATATTTTCTCACATAGTAGCAAATGCATTTCTCAATTGTTCTTCTTTTGTCTACCCTTTGAATTAGCCTTTATTTCTTAGGGGTTCCCTCAGGAATTAATGAGTTAAATAAAGTCCTAACACATATTTTTCTGTATTGTGTGAGTCATGATTTTATGATATTTGAGTCTTTTCAGGATTTTATGATATTTACCTGTCTCAAATCACCCCAGCATCTTTTTAGTGGTAGGAATCACGTCTCTCCTCTGAATATTACAATTCACATTCGACTTCTTGCTTCTATTGGGAACCCTCTCTCCCCATAAGATGTTAACATTATCAGACCGCAGAACTGTGGTTCATAAGACACATTCTAACAAAGATGGCAGGGGGAAAAAAGTACTTACACGTCTCCTCAAAAAACTACCATTCTTCTGTGTAGATCATCACCTGTCTTTACATTACCCACCACGAGGGACTGACTAATGCTACCCTAGTTCACCACAGCCTGTATTTACAGACCTTGAAGCCAGAGCTTTTCAATTAGACAAGGAGAATAAAGAGCATAGCTCTAAAGTCCAAGCTCACCTGCACATTTTCCCAGTAAAATTGTCCAAACAGAGACAAGAATTAGTGTCACTGATGCAGGTGGCCCCGCTTACACACTGTTTACTCTGGCAATTGTCTATCTCCACTTCACAGTTCACGCCCAGGTATCCAGGCTCACAACTGCAGCGGTAGGCTGCACCACTGACAGAGCAGTTACCATGGATACAGGGGTTAGAGAAGCATTCATCCATGTTGAGTTCACAGTGTGTCCCTGACCATCCCAAGGGACAGGCGCAATGATAGGAGCTGTAGATGGCTTCACACTTGCCACCAGGCAAACAGGGGTCAGAGTGGCAGGCATTGAGCTCCAAACAGCCAGTAAGCACGGCATTTGCAGACATTTTGAGAAACTCTTCTTTATGAGGTTTATTAGTGAAATCAGGGAAGTTTTCATAGTAAGAGAGATAAATGCCACTGAATTCTATTGTACTCAGGCAGCCTCACAAACCATTCCTATTGTCCAAAGTTTGGTGACCAACTTGAATGTCTGTTTCAGCCTTCAAAAAGTTGAGATTTCCGGTAGCAACGGCGCTGGTCACACTCGGTGTATGGTTGTCCACTTCCATTTGCCACTTAGAGGACTGGGCCAATGCGTCTGTCATGGAAAGAGTCACTTGGTGCCATGTATCTTCGTTTAGCGGCTGTAAACTCGTCAGATTCAGCACAGAGAAAGCGTTGCCACTTTGTAATTGGAATAATAATCTGGAGTCTTGAATGCCAATATGGAGAAATTCAGACTCTTTCTCTGCATGCGATATTGCTACATTCACATCCCTTGTCCTGAAACCGAATGTGATGTTGGTGAGCTCTCTGGTTATATTCCCATTGCTCCTGAATAATATTCCATGGCTTTGGCCATTAAACACAGCACTTGGAATACCTTAAAAGAGAAAGTGATACCAATCAGCAAGTTTATTAAAACTGTAATCTTGGCTTAATTACCTTTATTAAGATTGATAATCATCATTACTGACCATTGTGCACATGATAGGCACTTTACTAGTTGCTTTTATATGACTTACAGCACAGATCCTTGGCATGTAGGTGGTATTATTATTATTATTATTATTATTATTACTACTCCATTCTATAGAAGAATAAACTGAGACACCTCATCTACATTATGGAATTTGTTCACGGTCGAATGGCTAATAAAGGATGGAGTCAGATACCAAACCTGGTTGGCCTGATACCCAAATCCAAGCTATGCATTTCTTTTCCATTGAAATCCTAGTCTAGAACCATGTTAATCTCTTTCATGCCCTCACAAATAAAAAATACAGCACTAATCCATTTGTACCTAGAGGAATCACAAACCAGATGCAGGTGACCAAGCATATTAACAGTACAGTCCGGTTACTGACTAAGCTGCCCAGGAAGCAATCTGAAGGAGGTTTCCAAAATGAGGATTTGCTTCCCTAGCAAAACTATGTGCCAATCTATCCACTATGTGCCTGCACTCCAGCCACTGCCTGTGCCTGGGGAACCCTGCAATCAGAGCAATGCTCTCACTTTAAGCTTATGCATGAACACTACACAGGAGCACCATACTACATTTAGTATGGCAATCATATGACACATTCCATTAATGTGTTTCTCATTCTACAAGATCATTAATTCCCACCTGCTCTGTGTCACTAAATATCTCACTTTGTCTCCACTGACGACCTTTTATCAGATTTCCTTGGGAAAATGGCAAAATGCACAACAATCTGAGCCTACCACCAAATCTGGAGATGCAGCAGCATCTGGGTCCACTCCACCTTCCCTCCTGTTTCAATAGAGGAACTGGCCTTAATCCCATCAAAGGTCCACTCTTCCACTCGTGCATTCGATTCGATTCCTTTTCCTTTTCCAGGTCATTACTCCGGCAAGTATCTTCTCTTTGTCATTCATCATCATTTTTCTCTTCTCTTTTTGTTGTTCTCAATTAGAATACATTCGAGCATTTCAAGAGGTAGCATATGACCAAGAGCCAAGGGATACCATTGCTGATGTCAGATGGCTCTTAGTTGAAAGAGAGGAACCCAAGAGATTCTTATTTGTGTTTCAGAGGCTAGGCAAAGGGATTTGACTTTGTGGGTCATAACAAACTATGGATGACCTTGAGAAGAACAGCAGTTCCAGAACACTTCACTGGGCTCCTTTGGAACCTGTGCATGGATCATGAGACAGTTGTGGAAAGAGAACAAGAGAATTCTGCATACTTCACAATCAGGAAAATTCTGCCACCATAATTAATCAATCTGTGTGTTGAGCACATAATTAGAGAAGTTGAATTAAATGAAGAAGGCAGCATGAAAATTAGAGGAAGGTTTATTAATAATCTGCGATGTGCAGATGACCCAACTTTGCTTGCCGAGAGGAAGGAAGACTAGAAGCACCGGCTGAAGAAAATACAAGTCTGCGGCCTTCTGTCTGGAACAAGCCTCACAACTAGACCACTAGGTAACATACTGATGACCAGAGAGAAGATTGAAGGTAGCAAGGATTTTTTCTTGCTTAGATCCAGAATCAGTACACTCATGAAAGCAGCATCCGAGAGCTCAAAGGACACATTTGATTAGGTAAATCCGCTGACAAGTCCTCTTTAAAGCATTGAGGAACCCGGATGTCACTTTGCAGCCCCCTCATATGCATATGAAATTTCAACATCGACTAAGGAAGACCAGAAGATCATTGAAGCATTTGACTTATGGTGTTGGGGAAGAAAATGGAAAGTAGTGCAGGTTGCCGAAAGAAACGGATGTGTCTTGGAAGCAGTCCAGCCTTCCTTCACAGAGGTAAGGATAATGGAGACTGATGCTCATGCACTCGGGCATGCTACCAGGAGAGACAAACTCTAAAACCAAACTCATTGCCATCAAGTCAATGCTAACTCATAGCGATTCCCTGTGGGTTTCTGAGACTCTATTTTCAGAAGCAGAAAATTCCCTCTCTCTCCCTCGGAGCGGCTTGTGGTTTCAAACTGCTGATTATGCAGATCGCAGCCCAAGGCATCCCCAGTGCACCACCAGGGCTCTCTCATGCTTGATCAAGTAGAAGAGCAACAAAAAAACGAGGAAAGCCCTGGACAAGAAGGATTGTCACAGTGGCTTCAGTGATGGTTTCCACAGAACGACAATTGTGAGTAAGGCGCAGGACAAAGCGGTGTTCCAGCCTGCTGTACACAGCGTCTCTGTGCCTTGGTGGCACCTAAGAACAATACCAACAACAAGAGGAACGCCCCCAATAAAATGGTATTTATTTAAAAAAGAGTGGGGTGTATACACACACATATATTTTCTGGTTTTAGCAAAGGACTTTTTTTTCCAGATGCTCAAAATAGCAAAATTGAGAAACTAGTCACGCACTGCAAGAGCAGCTCCACAGTCAAGCATTTCCCGTCCCTTCCCTTTCTCCTGACGTGTGCCCTTCACCGTGTGCAAGGCCTCAGGCACACGGGACGTGTTGTGCCGCTTGCTTCTCGATGCACCTCCCAGAGAGTGCCTTATTCCCATAGAAATCCACCACCATTCTCGTCTTACGGTAAAATATTTCAAAGTCCCTCACCCTCCTCTCCCCACTTCAGTCATCCCCTAGAAAAGTTTCTCCCCAGCTGTGGTCAAAATACCGAATACTGAAACATATCCAGGTTACTGCCACCTTCTTGGGCTATATGCTTAGAGATTTACAAAAGGAATTGAACTTCAAGTTCTGTTACTCCCCGCAAATGAGTAATTCTATAAAAAATAGAAACAACTTTGTAAAAGCATATTAAAAATGAGGTGTTTGATCGAGACAGCTAAAGTCCTTGTGTCATGGTATCATGTAGGCTTTCTAACCGTCAACTGATAGGACCCTTTCACTGGGCTCACCCGATTCATAACAGTAACAAAATGACAGTTACGAAGGAGCAACAAAAATGATTTTATGGTTGGGGGATGGGGTCACCACAACATGATGAACTGTCTTAATGGGCCACGGCCTGAGGAAGGCTGAGAACCACTGAGCCGGATGATCACAAGCCCTGCAGCGTTCCAATAAGATCCGAGTCTCAAATACACAGCCTACTTCAAAGGGAGCAACCGTGTGGAGACGCGGGAATAGAACAGAATGCTGGTGAAGGCGCGGAGGGTAGCGAGGCCTCAGGAAAAAGTGAGGGCTATTTTCATTTCGTTACTAGGCGATAATCACACCAGCATGTTTGTGAACGTTTGCTGCAGGAAAGCATGATGGACAGCGGGCATCCTCTGGCTCACTGCGCTAAGCGGGCACCTCCAGCCCCAACTTCCCAGACAAGCTGGCGGGGAGGGAGTGGCACAGACATATTTCTTGCCAGATGGGAGCTCTTTGATGAAGATTTCTTTTTAAAATTTTTATTAAAAGATCATTTTATTGGGGGCTCTTACAGCTCTTATAACAATCCATACATATCAGACATATTTGTACATATGTTGCCATCGCTATTTTCTAAACAGTTACTTTCTATTCAGCCCTTAGTATCAACTCCTCTATCCCCCCCCCTTGTGACCCCTTAATAAATTATAAATTATTATTTTCATGTCTTACCACCGACCACTGTCTCCCTTCCCCCATGGTTTCTGGTTTTGGTCCCTCTGGAGGGGTGGGGGAGGGGTGGTCCGAAGGTGATTATGTGTCAATCAGTGCAATTGGTTCCCCTTTTCCCTTCCTCTCCCCACCTTCCCCCTACCCTCCTGGCATCACTACTCCAATTCCCATTCCTGGATTCCATATGTCTAGCCCGAAGTGAAAGGCAGGGCTGGGGTCATAATAGTGGGGGGTGTGGGAGCCTCAAGGGACCAGAGGAATATTGTGTGTTTCATTAGTGTGATACTGCACCCTGGTTGACTCGTCCCTTCCTTGTGACTCTTCTGTGAGGGATGTCCTATTGTCTACCGATGGGTTTGGGGTCTCTGCTCTGACCCTCCTCATTCTCAACAATATGGCTTCTTTTGGTTGTTTGTTTGTTTATCCTTGGTCTTCTGATGCCTATTACCCAATCTGTCGACACCTCAGATTCCACAGGCTGGTGTGCTTCTTCCATGAGGACTTGTTGCTTCTCTGCTAGATGGCCGCTTGTTATCTATAGGCCTTTAAGACCCCAGATGCTATATCTTTTGATAGCTGGGCACCATCAGCTTTCTTCACCACATTTGCTCATGCGCCCATTTTGTCTTCAGAGATTGTGCAGGGTGTCGGGGTGGGTGGGTGGGTGGACATCACAGAATGCCAGGTTGTTAGAACAAAGTGTTCTTGTGCTGAGGGAGGGCATGAGCCAAGGCCTGTAAGATGAAGACTTCTTTAGGGAAGAGTTTCTTGGCTGCTTATTTGGGGACAGTTGGAAGGATCATCATATTGTCTATGTCTTTCCATCAACTGGGGTGGCAACCTGCTTTTCTGCCATCTGCTGGAGAATCTTGTGAAAATTCCTTCCAGTGAGAACCCAAGAGCGTATAGACAGCTTCAATTTCTTAACAGGATCAAAACAAACAGCGCCCGAAACGCCACTAACCCTAAACTAAACTCACTGCCACAGAGACGGTTCCACCCGTTGCAACTCAGTAGGACAGGTTCAAACTGCCCCTGTGGGTGTCTGAGACTAACTCATTACGTGAGTAGAAAGCTTCCACTTACTCCTGCGGCGCTGCCGGCGGTTTTCAACTGCGGACTTTGTGGTTCCAGGGCCAAAGCTTAACCACACCAGCGTTCCTTTTCGGACGTTCACAGACACGCTCTTTTCATCCTTCTCTGCTGGGTCCAGCATGCACCAGAGGGTGACAAGGTCCCGATTCTTATCGTTCACGAAGGGAAAAGGTCATTTTTCTTAGGCTCTTCATTACAGTACGCATTGATATCCTTGTCCAGGCAAGATGGCCTTCAACATTTTCTATTGAAAGGGCAATCAACTTAAATTCCTCTTGGCAAATTCTGGTGCCAGCTTTGCTGGTATGCCAAGTTCCCTGGCGCACACTGGGGACCAGGTAGGGAGTGGGGGAAGGGAATCCCTGAAGGTGGGAGAAGAGAATGTCCCAGGATTCCCCCAGAAAGTCATGCAAACAGATGCTGCCAGCCATGCAATTGGCCTCCAAGTTGGGGGCCTGGTCCCTGAGAAGCTGACTTCCGCGCATGGCAGCAGCAGAGACCCAGTGCGTGAGTTGGTGGTGCTTCAACAGTCACCAGTGGGCTTGTTGTCGCAGTGAAGGTCTCTATTTCTTAATCATGAAACAAATTATTTTTGAAAGATTCTTCCAGAAAATTTCCCCATATGTGTATAGAACACATTTCATATACCCTTTTATTATATGAAGAAGCTTCAAAAACTTGTGGAAGAATGGAATTCAAAGATAGTGGACTTTGTGTTCCCCCACAGTGTTTTTGGAGTCTCTGCATGTTAAGGAGTCTTGGTGCTCAGTAGGTTGTGTTCAGCTGTAAAAAGAGAAAGTTCAGTGGTTCAAACTCAGCAGTCACTCTGTGGGAGAAAGATGAGGCAGTCTGCTTCCATAAAGACTTACAACCTCATAAAGCCCATGGAATCCTTCTACACTGTTCTGTAGAGTCACTTGGAGTCAGAATCGGCTTGACAGCAGTGGGTTTGGGTTTTCATAGATATTAAATATAGAAACATACACTACATTTACTCTTTTCAGTTGTTGGGGTTTCTAAGGAACCTAGGTCAGCCTGTTTTCTAATTTTAGTTCCTTATATCAGAGCAATGCTTTCCAAGCTATTTTATGGTATTTGTGTATTATATTCAGATAATATACTTAATGTCCACAGCAGTCAAGTGAAAATATGAGTTATTTTGAAGAAAAATAGGACGTTAATTTATTCACTTTATAATTGTTTATAGAAACCCTATTTTATGTTTGGCATCATTTTTAGTGCTAATAGCAACAAGAGAAACAGACTAGAAAATTTCCTTCTCTTAGCAAACATATTCTGGTGAGGAAAGGAATAATAAACAACCATATAGGGAACAAAATATGGAGTCACGATAAAAGGTATAAAGAAAAAGAAGCCAGGGTAGAGGACATTAGCTAGACACCTGTCAGAAGCAATGGAGGTGATCTGGGAAGCTCTGTGCTAAGACATTTCCCAGTGGAGGTGGTGGCAGGTTGGAGCCTGATCAGACGAGGTTAATGAAGAAATGGAGTGAGACATCACACATGTATTGAGGACAACTTCTTCAATGAGCTTCACCATAAAGTGCAGTCAATCAATGGGCTGGAGGCTTATGGAGAGAAAGGAAAAAGGACTGAGGCAAATTTTTCAAATAAGAAAATTGGGCCATGTATTTATATGCGAGTGAGTAAAAAACTATTGCTATAAAACCATAGAAATATTATTAAACAAAGAATACAAAAATGTGAAGCTATTTTTTATTCTCTCAACATAGCCTCCATTTGGTCTATATACTTCTGAAGGTAGTGTTTTTATGTCTCTAACACTACTAAGAATGCTGAGCTTTTTGACTTATGCCATATACAAATGCCAGTTTGGGAATCCCCAAGTGACTCGAGTCATGCTCCTTTGAAATGTTCTTTGAGTGAGGGAGCTGTTCTGTGGATGGTAGGGCTCTGGGGGAATGAGCAGGGGTGCATAACCCTGTTGGAAAAATCTCCTTGGCCCTACTTTCCTGGGCTTTTCCTCATCAATACAGTTATCAGTTTTCTGAAAACTTCTTTCTAATAAGCCCACCTGCATGTCCTATGTTCTTGGAGAAAATGTATCAAGATTCCACCTTTGGAATCACCTATAACAGTTACCATAATTTCTGAGCTTATCTCATTGTCTAGAATCCACCTTCCCTGAGTAGGCATTGTTTTTTGACTGAGCATTTTTAAATTTTGAAGACACCCTAAGGAGACTGAGAGCTTGCCTGGAGCCATCTATGGATCTCAGAGAGACGTTTAAATGCATTTTTGGAAATAAGCACAAGCAGGTGGGAAGTGGAACCCTCCTAGCAGCGTTTTTTATTTGCCCGAGTGCGCATATGGAAACAGGCCGATGCTGACGAATGGTAAAAAAAAATCAGGAGCAAAATCTTTGGAAAGGGAAAAGTGATTAGAATTCATTGCAAACTTGGAGTTTGCTATAGACTGGACTCTGGGTGATTTGAAGTAGAAGAGTAGGACAGAATATAAGTGTAGCTATTCCAACTCTTCCCAATAGTCAAAAATTGTGACAACGCTGCTCCCTCCGCTAACATTTGGGAAATTGGGTTCTGTTGTATTAAAGCTGTATGATAGAATTACCAGCTTTCAGCTAGCTGATTCAGACTCACTGTGCTTCATAGATTTCTCATATGACTGAGTTTCCTAGATATCTTTCTTCCAAGACATTGTTATCTTCATTTTATAGATGAAGATGCTTTAGATGCTGGAGGCTAAGTGAATTGCCTGTGTTAATAGCACAACTGTCCAGAATCCCTAATAAAGAGGAGGAGAGAAGT
>NW_022111324.1:41517570-41522921 GCF_000313985.2 Echinops telfairi | reverse complement strand
CTTCTCATGAGAATTCTGGAAGCTTCCTTTATTTGATCTGGTGATTTGCTGCACACTCTCTCTGCTCCACCTTCCTGTTGACAAGCCACATGGAGCCACGCTGAGGGCAGTCAGAGCCTGGAGATGCATCCACCAGCATTGGATCCACACTACTTTGGACCCACTGGCCTGTGATCTTCTTGCATTTTGAATCATTCCATGTGAGTCTGAAGAGTGATTTATGAATTAGTATCAGACTTATGGGCTAATATCAGGCTTATGGACTTGATCTGGACTGGGCTGTGATGTTTTCTTCATATGCAATTACTCTTTGATATAAAGCTCTCTCTTACACATATGTGAATGTCTCTGGATTTGTTCCTCAAGTCAACCAAGTCTAACACGCTTGGTACCTAAATATACTGAGTCCTAATTCAGGCACAGCCTTAAATCTCTCTGTGATTCAGAGACATACTATTATTATTTGAATTCTCACAAGGAGGCGCACACAATTTTCATTCAAAATAGAGAATTTGCAAAGAAACTTCTGAAAGCGTAGTCTGTGTATATCTTACTACACTATTTACTATATGATTCACATCAATGTATAACATGTCTAAAACTTCAGTTACTCTAATTGCAAATAACTAAATGGAGGATGATAGTAATATCTACTTCACAGAGTTAACTGAATTACTTGCTGTCAAACAATGCTTCACATTGGAAGTACTCCTATAATAATGTTATGATGCTCTATTTTATAAGTCTAGCAGCAAGAATAGTACATGGAAATAGATATAAATGTATTTTATTTTGAAAGGCCAGCCCAAGCTGACCGATTCATATATTTAAGGAAGGTTTGGAAGAGAATACTAAATATGTAAAATAAAACGTGAACTCTGTAAAAATATATTTCAGATGGTTTCAAATCCAACTAACCTAAGAATGTTATCTGTCAGTCCCCTGCCACCCCCACCCCACCCCCCACCGGTTTTCTTAATAGAAGTAGCAAAGCATAACATTTGGACATTTAAGATACAGTTAATGGTGTCTTCCTAAAGGTGTTAACTCTGTTGGATATCTGGTCTGTTGGTAAAGGTGTAAGAAAATAAAATATCATGACTTCTTAAGTACTGTACTGTAACTCGGTAGCTGAATATGTCTTGTTTGGTTAAAGGGACCATGATGCTAAAAAGTCGAGGCCATTCACAATGGAATGAAGCACTGCCCTGTCTTGCATTACCCATGATTGGTTGTGGATTGTACTGTTATGACCCATAAGGTTTTCATTGATTTTTGGGAATTGCAATAAGCATAAATTAAAAATTAGACACTAGAGACAGTGAGCTAGAAAAAAACAAACCAAAAGAAATAGTTGTCGCCCCTCCCCTAAGAAAAATGTATTTCAAAGGCAGGCACTGAATATACAGCTCCAGGAGAGAGACATATCAGATCTGAGTACACGGGAGCAGACGAAGGGGGAGGAGGAGAGAGTGGAGCACATCCTGGCCCACCAATCCTTGAGAACAATGTTCCTGATTAGAGAAGCCAGTCCACAGAGAGGACCACATGGCTGGCCCCACTATGAGACATGACGTCCCTCACTGACCCATAGCCCTACAGGGGACAACACTGGAGACACAGTGGGGGAATTGCGCCCAATCTGATCCCACCACACCGAGGTAAAACACTAAGGGGGTGCAACAGAACAGCAAGGGAATGGAGTGGTGAGGTCCCCAGGGAATGATGAAAGTGGACTTTGGGGCCAGGGCTTGGTGCCCCAACAGGCTAGACTGGAAAACACTCCTAAAGGCCAAAAAACAGTCCTCAAACTAACTACAAGCTTTTCTTTCTTGTTGTGTTATGTTTTGTTTTTTTTTGTCATTGGTTTGTTGTTGTTTTGTTGTATATTGTTGCTTGATTCTGCGCTGTCCTGTTTTTATGCATGTTGTTGTCTCCGCAGGTCTGTCTGTATAGGACAGGCTGGATGAACAATCTGGAGGAGAAAACAACGGGGCTGACAGTTCCGGGGGGACATGGGAGAGGGGAAGGTAGGGGGAAAGGAAGTGGTGTTAACAAACCCAGGGACAAGAGAACAATAAGTGATCCAAATTGGTGGTGAGGAGGGAGTAGGAGGCCTGGTAGGGCATGATCAAGAGTAAAGTAACCAAAAGGAATTACTGAAACCCAAATGAAAACTGAGCATGATAGTGGGACAAGAGGAAAGTCAAAGGAAATAGAAGAAAGAGCTAGGAGGCAAGGGGCATTTATAGAGGTTTAAATAAAGGCATGTACATATGTAAATATATTTATATATGAGGATGAGGAAATAGATCCGTGTGCATATATTTATAGGTTTAGTATTAAGGTAGCAGGACATTGGGCCTCCACTCAAATACTCCCTCAATGTAAGAATACTTTCTTCTATTAAATTGGCATTCTATGATGCTCACCTTCCTGACACAATCACCGAAGACAAAGCGGGTGCATAAGCAAATATGGTGAAGAAAGCTGATGGTGCCCAGCTCTCAAAAGATATTGCATCTGGGGTCTTAAGGGCTTGAAGGTAAACAAGTGGCCATCTATCTCAGAAGCAACAAAGCCCACATGGAAGAAGCACACCAGCCTGTGTGATCAGGAGGTGTTGAAGGGATCAGGTATCAGGCATCATCAGAACAAAAAATCATATCATTGTGAATGAGTCAGGGAGTGCGGAGTGGAGACCCAAAGCCCATTTTTAGGCAACTGGACATCCCCTTTCAGAAGGGTCTCGGGGAGAAGACAAGCCCGTCGGGGGCGATGTAGCAATGATGAAACACACAACTTTCCTCTAGTTCCTAAATGCTGCCCCCCCCCACCAGTATCATGATCCCAATTCTACCTTACAAATATGGCTAGACCATAGAATGTACACTGGTACAGATAGGAACTGGAAACACAGGGAATCCAGGGTAGATGATCCCTTCAGGACCAGTGGTGTGAATGGCGATACTGGGAGGGTGGACGGATGGTGAGGTGGAAAGGGGGAGCCAATTACAAGTATCTACATATAACCTCCTCCCTGGGGGACGGACAACAGAAAAGTGGGTGAAGCAAGACATTGGACAGGGCAAGATATGACAAAATAATAATTTATAAATTATCAAGGGTTCATGAGGGAGGAGGGAACAGGGAGGGAGTGGAAAAATGAAGGGCTGATGTCAGGGGCTTAGGTGGAGAGCAAATGTTTTGAGAATGATGAGGGCAATGAATCTACAAATGTGCTTTACACAATTGATGTATGTATGGATTGTGATAAGAGTTGTATGAGCCCCTAATAAAATGATATAAAAAAAGCCCAGCTAAGTCATGATTCAGGTGAAAGAGTCGCTCTCAAAGGGATAATGGAACATGCCCAACACATATATAAGCAAAAGCAGGCATATATGTTACAAGGGACATATTGTAAACGCAGATTGTAAGTACCAGCGTAAGACCACTGGGCATGACTCTCTCAGCTTGAGGGGATCGGCATTTGCTTCTTCCTGCTCTTGGCAGCAAAGAGGCGTCTTCCCAGCTTTCAGTTAGAGGTGAATATGCTGACTTCCTCCTGAACTCGGTGACCATTCAAATTTCCAGAAGGCAGAGGCATGGGAGCAGCTTTCCCTCACTTAAAGAAGTGCTGCTGACCAAAGTCCAGGGAACCAGTAGCCTTCCTTGCAAGCCACTGAACTTCCTTGCAAGCCACTGATACATCAACTACCCCAGATTGTTAACATTGCCCCTTCTGCTTAATATTTACTTATGAGATTTGTAAGTGTGGCTCTTTCCTTTGAGACCTTATCGGAGCCCCTCCTGTGTGAGCTATCTCCACAAACAGCCTGTGTGGAGAGGGAATGAATGGTTTGTTTCAACTTTCCTCCCTTTATACATATCCATATGACTGCTGACTGCAGTGAACGAAACCCAAGCATTACAAAGTCCGTGAAATGTCGCTGTAGATTTTATGGGATTTTCTTAAAACAGAAGATTGCTAGCTAGACTTTTCTTCCCAGCCTGCCTCTGTCAGAACGTTCTACTGGACCCTCTTCAGGATCATAGCAACATGAAATCCCTACTGACAGGCAGGGGCGTTGGTTGGGAGTGGAACCTAGGACTGTTGCATAGAAGGGGGAATTCTACCACCAAACCACCGAATGCACCTTGATTTTGGGACTCACAGTAAATTCCTCAGGACTGCTTGGAAAATGGCAAGAGAGTGTTATCCTATGACTGGTGGACTAGGAACACAGTGTTCATTGTAAAAAGAATAGTTTGAATGAATAGAACCTTGATGGTGGAATGGTTAAGCATTGGGCTGTAGACCCCAAGGTCATCACCTCGAAACCACCAGCTGCTCTGAGGGAAAAAGAAGAGGCTTTCTAATCCTTTAAAGAGTTACAGCTTTGGAAGTGCACAGGGGGAATTCGACCCTGTCCTATAGGGTCACTATGAGTCAGCATTGACTCGATGGCAGTGAGTTTGTTTTGTTTTGATTAACGTAAAAATTTCACGCTAAAAATATCCTACCTTGCAGATGTTGTCTTTGGGGCAGCCTTGACTGACATTGACAAGAATTGGGTTGTGGGTTGCACTGCTGGTTCACTTTGGGAAGAATTCCAGGTTTGGGATGTTTAATGTTAAATTTTAGATACCATCTGTGAAGAACCCGCTATTAACTTTAGTCTTTTGCTTGTCAGGCAGGCCACACATGTATTTGAAACTTAAATGGGATTAATCCATATATGAACTCATTCCATAGTTCACTCATGTCCAACAGAATTGTACATTTGCTACCAAAAGGTGTTGTTGGGATATATACTCTTTGGATATTCCGGGTAGGAGAAGAGAAGAGGTAGGTCCTAGATGTTGTGAAGATGGATATAATTCAATTTTATTTGGCTTGGTTTTTCAAAGCTATCAAGTGGATACCACTAACAACAAGGCTACTAATTTGGGAGAACTTGCAGTCAGCATTGCTGGTCTACCAAGCTCTAGCTAGATACTGATATTTTGATAGGTACTGTTTTGTAAAGCCAGAAGTAAGCCTGATGGTCGATGGATGTAAACAAATATGGAGAGGCTGGCGTTCTCACCAAAACTCTTGTCGAGTTTAAAAGCAGCATTTCTAATGGAGTCAGCATGAGCAAACCTGCCGCCACAGTCACTGTAAAGAATATGATGAGAGGAGGAGGGACAAAGACTAAAGGACTACAAGTAAGAAGCGCTAAGAAATCCAAACGACTTGTCTACATTTTATCTAATTCCAAACAGGCTTATTCAAGAGTACATGGATTTGGTTTCATTTTTCTGATCTTCTGAGTTTCCTCCTCAAAAGTCACTCTATTTATATT
>NW_022111324.1:41498543-41517180 GCF_000313985.2 Echinops telfairi | reverse complement strand
CAGGCATCAGGGAATTGATAGCTGAGATCCGTGCATTTCAAAAGAGTCAACGATTTCTGTAAAGGTGAACTTAAGAACATCCCCTTCACCTCCCAGTAGAGTTGGAGTATAGTGGTAGAGTATCAGACAAGACTGTACCTGGAGGAAACTTGGGGTTCAATAGCGCTACCTGCAACCTTCATAAGCCCATGATTAAGACAGTTATGGGGTTTTTGTTTTTGCTAGTTGGAGGTCTTTTTTACTTTATAAAGACCAGAAATCAAGAACTGGATTAGCAAATCCTCTTTTGAAATGACTACTGAATTCATGTTGCAAGGCAAAGAAGTTAGGTTTGACACAGGAAGAGAAGAGTTATTCATTCTGTGGTCAGAGTTGGAATGAGATGGATGGAAGACAGAGAAGGATGAGTGGACAGCGTTGAATAGCGAATGTCTCTGCGTTTTTGTGGTTGGTGGTGGTAGTAATGCACTAATGTTGCATTACCGTCAATATGCATCTCATCAAATCAATTCTTAACGAAAGCAATACTTGACATTAAAGGCAATGGTGTTATATTATGTACAAAACAAACAAAATCCCTGCCTCCTAAAGGTTGGATTCAGATCCCTGGACACAGATTTTAAACACAGAAGGAAATGATACAACATGTCAGATAATAATGCGTGCTTTGATGTAAAATAAAGCAGACAGAAAGGGCCATGAGGACAGCAGGAAGGCAGGGGGTTGGTAACTTTCAGTCAGGGAGAAAGTCAGGGATCTTTTGGCTTTAACTATCACATACACACTGATAAAACCAAAACTGTGATTGGAAGCTCATAACATTTAGATATTACATCTATATTCATACTTGAACAAAGACCTTTAAAAGCAGATATAGTTAGGGTAATATTTAATATTCTGCTTTAGTCCCCCTGTCAACCCACTAACTCGTTCTCATTTTTATGACATTTTGCTGTCTTTTCATTGAGATTCTCTTGTTTTATTCTGTTGTAGTTGCTGCTTTAAAATTTTTTTTTGATTGCTTGTTTACATGAATTTTCTTTAAATGAAATTTAGGATAAGTAAATCTATAGACACAACTAGATTGATAGTTTCTTAGGCTTGTGACAGACGAGGGGAGGGGACAACAGAGAGCTAATAATAATGGACACAAGAATGAAAATGTTCTAAAATTGATTGGGGTGATAAATGTCCAAGTCTCTTTAAGGTACTGAAATATTTTATCATATTACATATGGGTTGTATATCAATAAAATTTAAATAAGAATGAAGCCATTAAAAAGAAAATTAAAAATTAAAGCGGGATTATAATTGCAATAATTCAAGAACGAATTATGGTGACTTGGGACAGTGGAGCTAGTGAGAAGTGGTCAGAATTCGGTCATATTTTGAAGGTAGAACCAACAGAGCTTTCTGGGGCAAGGTCTTCTCTAGGATTTCTAGGCCACAGACTAAAAGCAAAGTTTCCATTTGCAGAGATGGGGTGGAGTGGGAGGGGGAGGAGCACCATACTAGAAGTAAGAACTAGCATGCATGCTAAGTTTGAGATGCCTGTTAGATATCTTGGAAGTCCTAGATGAGATAAGCAGTTTCCAATCAATGCAAAACCTTATGGTTGTTAGTTCAGACCCCAAACCCACTAAGCAATACCTCAAATGCAAGACATGGCGATCTGCTTCTGCAAAGATCACAACCAGAAAACCCCATGGGGCATTTCTAATCTATAACACAGGGGATCCCCATAAACTGGCCTCAACTTGACAGTCCCCCCCCACTTTTTCCCCCCGATATCCAAATGGAAGACTCCATGGGGCAAGTGAATGTAGAGGCAACATGTAAGTATGATGAGCACTCACAATAATAATTTTGTATTTATCAGGACATATATGGTAGTAAAAGATGACATGTAATTACCAAAGAAGGGCATACGGCGTGGTTTAAAATCAGGAAAGGTGGGAATCAGGGTTGTATCCTCTCATCATCCTTGTGCGATCTGCATGCTGAGCAAATCAAAAGAGAAGCTGGATTATATGAAGAAGAATTCAGCATCAGGAATGTAGGAAATCTTATGACCAACCTACGATATGAGGAGGCCCAACATATGAGGAGGCCCAACGTCGCCTGCTGAGTCTGAGGATGGAGGACATGAAGCACTTGCTGATGTGAATCAAGGATTGCAGCCTGCAGTGTGGATGAGCACTCAATGCAAGAAGACCAGAATCCTCACAACAGACCAACAGGTAACATCATAATAGATGAAGAAAATGTGGACGCTTGGATCTCCAATCAATGTTCACAGAAGCAGCAGTCAAGAGATCAAAAGATGGGTTGTATTATGTAAATCTGCAGTGCATGACTTTTTTTAAAGTATTGAACAGCAAGGATGTTACGTTGAGGACTAAAATGCTCCTGAGCCAAGCAGTGGTATGTTCTTTCGCCTATGTGCATAAGACAGTTGGACATTGAATAAGGAAGACAGGAACGGAGGCAGTTGAATGTGGTGCTGGAGATGAATAGTGAACGTTCCACGGACTGCTGAAAAGACAAACCAATCTGTCTTGGAAGAAGTAAGGACAGAGTGCTCCTTAGAGGCCAGGTTGGCAAGACAGATGTGTCCCTGGAGAAGGACATCATGGTGGGGGGAAGGGGCAGCAACAAAGAGGAAGGCCTTCAATGAGATGATTGACACGTGACTGCCACCAGGGGCTCCAGTGTAGGAGCAAGGGTGAGGTTGGCGCAGGACGGTGCAGGGTTTCTTCTGTTGTGTATAGGCCGCTCTGGATGGTGACTGACTTGATGGCACCTCACAGCAGCAACAACAACAACGAAGCGAGCACATACAGAGACTCGATGAGATCCAAGACCTGAGCCCAGAGCTGTTAGCCATTTGGAGGTCAAGGAGATGAAGAAAGGGCAGCCGGTGAGCTAGGAGGAGGCCCCAAAGGGAGGGGTGCCTGGGGCACAAAGAGATTTTGGGAGAGGGGACTGTTCCGTCCTGTCCACTGCTGCTGACAGATCATCGGCTCCTGACTGGCACCTCCCCACTGAATGTTGTAATAGAGTCACTGGTGAACTGGGCATTGTCTTAAAGAGACTGCTCTTCAAAATTTTACACCCCAATCAGAATCTGAAAAAATGAAAACAAAAGAAAAAAATGTCCAATTTACTCAGGAGTATTTAAATGTCATCTCACTGTCCGACTGAAATTTGGACAAAGGTAAGGCACGTGTAATTTAGCTGAACGTGCTTGGGCAATCATCTGTGTTCTAAGACTTCCTGCATAAAAGGCTATATTGTCAGAACTCTGACTTGCATTTTGAACTTGCATTTGGAGACCGCCTGCTCCAGGCAACCACAGGTAGTTTTCAAAGTGTGCTGTGAGACAAAATAACCCTGTTTGAAGAGGTTAAACTCTCTGAATGCATGGCAACACTTTCGTAGGAGATGAAATGCTTATTAAGAATATTTGACTCTTAAAGCTCCAGAGGTTTAGTTAGATGCACTGAATCAGGGTGAGGGGAGATGGGGGTAACCCTGCTGGTCATCCTAGGATGCCTGTGGCATCACTTTGGGGATATAGATTAAAAGGCATAAAACATACAAAACGGTTTCTTTTTATTTTTTTTCCTCAGAAGCTTGACTTTCCAGAAGCCCTATTCTTCAGAAACCATGATCAAGTGGTCCGATCTGCTATATGATGTTAGAAAGGCCTGAAGCCACACACCGCTTGTCTGTAGCCATAGAGGGGGATGATTCTCATTTGTTATGAATGTGTCATGGAGAGGGACAACACATGCAAATGAGAAATAAGTGCAACATATTTTAATGATTGATGGAACAGAAGATGAACGTTTGTAAGAAGGACTACCAGTCCCTCAGGGTTACTTTCCTCGTGGGTTGGGTTGGGAGGAATTCCCCCCCAGTGAGAATGACGTACAGGGAGCCAGGCATGGACTGTGGCTGATCAATGTAATCAGAGGCTGGGAGATATAAGAATGTAATCTGGAATGAGGCCCGTTCTAATCATGTTACTCTGCATTGTGTGTCAGCTCTGCCTAGGCACATTGGAGAGGAATAAACACAAGTGAACTGATTCCAAAGAAAGACACGGAATGAGGAAATGGCCGGAAACAATGCCACCGGGGAAATACGACCACCTGGAGGGGTTTGAGCACGTAGAAGGGTTGGCGTGGATCCTACAAAAGACTTCTCTTCAAATGTAGGATGTCTTACTTCATTTTCCTCACATGGAGGAAAGATAACGATGTAAGCTTTGTATTAGTATGGTTTCAGGAGTTCAAATGCTGACAATAAAGGAAAACGATGGATACTCATATTTTAATCCAGTCGACAGAAACACTTTTTGGACAAGTCCGGCAAGGTAGGATGAGTGAGTTCTCCATCGCTAGAGGTTTGAGCACAGGTTTGGACCCTTACACTGGGACAAGCTTAACACTGTAAGCAATTTTTAATCATGCAACCAAACCCCTCTGAATCTGACCTTTGTCATCAAGTCGATTCTGGCTCCTGAGAGGTGGCCTGAGAGCACAGAAGAAGAACCGACCCACAGGGTTCCCAAGGCTGAGGCGAAGCGTTACATCGTCATCCTGTGAAAAGGCTTGTGGGTTTGAAGTGCTGGCCTTTCGGTTAGTAACTGCGTGCTTAACTACGCCACCTGGGGCCTTTCTCCTATACCCAAGAGAGTGTCATACTAAGGGTGCAGGACTCACAGATCCTAGGTGTCTGGCTGAAGATAAAACATGGAAAGATCCCCTACAAAGGAAGCCTTCCCCAAGGAGAAGACGTACTTATGAACAGCTGTGGAAGCTCCGTGCTCTTCTACACAGCCAACACACAGTCAGGTATGCCGAGATGAACTTGCAGAAAGTTCTAAGAACTAAACATGGAGAAGCCTTTCACAGAACTCTTCTTAATAAGAGACTTGGTTTTCTAAAGATCTTTAAGACACTGAGATTCCCTGGGTCCTCCGTTGTTGACTTAGCCAACTCATTCCTCCATCAAGTCTGCTCGTATGTTGAGAAGTGTCACCACGGGAAGGCAACACGAAGGCAAAATCATGAAGTTAGTCAAGCCTGCCTTTGAGCACATCTCCTCCCTTCTGTGCACGTGGCATGTACAATAACAAACATCCCACATTCTCATTAAGGGCTATGATTATCTTTTGTGGTGGGCGTAAACTCCCCAGTAAATACTCGCCATAGAAATACAAATAGTTTAATGTTGTGGCTGAGAGGTGATCCAGAGAAAAATCATTCTCCTTAAACGTATACCAGGAATTTTCATGAAGAAAAGATTTAACAGAAACCCTGTGTCCCTACAAAGAAATCATTTGAAGACAAGCATTTTTTAAAATGAGGCTTAAAGAGTTTCAAATAGAGTGAGGAATAAAGAAACCGAAGAGCCTTGGGGGAAGGGTGAACAAATCAGCAACTAGGTTTTAAAATCTCATGAATTTCCAAGTTGGGTAAAAAAAGAACCAGAGAAAACCAGACACACTGGCCTGGCATCCCTTGAATGGATTTCCTAGGACAGTTAGCACCACTGTGGTCAGTATTAACCTCATGGGTCACTGTGTCTGGAAACCAGTCAAAGTGAGTCAGCATCTGTTTGTTATTTTGTATCTGTAGTAAAAATATTGCCTTGTGTCAATTAAATTTTTCTTCAAAAACTGAATAGTGCCCAAGCATAATTTCCCCCTTGAAAAAAGCCCACAGAACAACTTGGCATTCCATTTAAAATATTACATAGAGCCAGCAGATGCCATATTTCATTGTCCAACAGGTCCATGATTTGTAATGAATATTGTGGTCAGGGAGAAACCCGTGAATAGTTTCTAATAACGTTTAGCAATTCATACACGGGAACGAGGGTTTAGCCTAAGACTGGTTTTCATTTTAGCTCATATAAAGCAGAGAACTCTACTTACCAGATGTTGTCCTACTTCAAGTTATTCTAAAATCTTGGGTAAATTACTGCCAAACTTCAAAGCAGACTGTTGAAATTACCTCTCAGACTTTGTCAATATATGATAATAATAAAAAGAAACAGGTACATATTGATCACTATCAACAACAATCTCTGGAATGATGTTGGAAGTTAAGGACTTTGATGTAGAATTCTAGTGACGGTTTGCTAGAGAAATTAGTTCCATTATTTCATGGCATCCACCAAGTTTCATTGTTGTTACTTTCTGTGTTTTCCTTTTCTCTCTCTCCTTTCCTTTGAAGACACCCACCTAGAACATTTTCCCCACTGCGGCCCTGGAAAGTGTACGTTTGAATCAAGTTTGTAAACGTGCTTGGCTTCAACATCAAGTGAGCCAAGTGTGAATGGCAAAGAAGAGAGGGCAAGGGAATGATTATCAACTGAGAACCTAATGTGCCCAAGACATTGTGCTTGGGCTTGCCATTGACTGGTTCCATGTCTAAAGCCCTTCTCTCCAAAATATTAGTTCACTTTCAAACAAGGTTTACAATAAGTCTCTGACACCCGGAAAATAGTCCAATGGTAATGTCATTTTAGAAACACTAGGATGAAAGGCCCATTGGCATAGGCCTTTTGTTTGTTTGTTTGTTTGGCTTGGTTTCTGCTCTGCAGGATTGAAACCCTGGTGTCTCCCAGATCCACTTGAAGTTAATTAGTGCACATCACTACCCAATTCCTTTATCTCATCACTGGAAAGCCAGCAGCAGGGGTGCAGAAGGGCCATTAGGTGTCCTCTGTGGGTAGAGGCAGAGTGGTTGCTGCCTTGTTCTGAGTCTTCCCCCAACCCCACCCCACCCCTGCCCCCCGGGTGCCCAGCCTCTCTCACCTCTCAGACACCTCAGGCCTGCGTAGGGCCGTGGCAATCACATTGGTAACCAAACCACAGGTTGATGCAGCGCCCTCTATTTTGACAAGGTTTGCTGTCACACCAATCCTTTTTCACACAGCTGGCCTTGACATTGAACGACAGGCCTGATGAAATGTTCTCTGCGGTAATGTGATTCAAATCCATCCTAATGTCTCGGAGACAGCCTACAAACGGAGGTGTGGATGGGATATGATAGGTGTTCAGCCGAACGTCACCGTGTTTGCTCTTTCCTCTTGGGAAGCCACCCAAAAAGGAGTTTTGGAAAGTGCACCTTGGTTGATTCCTTTCAAATGGAGACAGCTGTCGCGATGCATTTCTCTGCGCAGGAATAGGCATCGAGCGAGGTGAGGGTCACGGGCTCTGCAAACGTTATCTCCACGGAATGCCGCCCTCCGTCGCTGGTGTTGTGCGGAAGACGCAGCAGGGCCTTGGACTGACGCCTGGCTTGAACGGAGAGGTGAAGACGCCCGTCCCGCAGCTCGAGCCTCACAAAGGCGCTCCCGAGGCCTCGGAGGGGCAGCAGGGCCGTGCCGTGGACAGTCCTATACCGCAGAGCGGTGTCACAAGCGGAGCCCTTGCTCCTTCCCGAGCCACCTGCCACCCTCAGGAAGCCATTGCCCTCAGAAGAAAGAGTGGTGCCTGTTTCACACAGCGATCCCGTGTAGCCAGCTGGACACAGGCAGCTGGACCCATGCTGGCCATTTAGACACTGATGACGTAGACATCCCAGGAGGATATCAGCACAGTCTTCTCCTCCAAAAGATGCTCTGGAATGGGGACCAACGGTGCACCGCAAGTGTGATTGCCAGGTGTGTTTTCGCAGGTGCCACCATTTTGACAAGGATCTGAAGCGCATTCATTGATGTCCTCTTCACAGTGGGTGCCTGTGAAATAGTGACGGATAGGATGTAACTAGATATCGGCATGCTAGAGGTCGAGGTTTTACGTAAGTCTATGCATGATTTTTGAGGAAACGAGTAGATTATGTTTAGGGCTATAATACAGGGACCTATTAGTCTTGGAGGATAGTAGTCCTTGTAAACAGTCTTGGAGGAAATCCAAAATCGACGCTACCCTCGTGTGTCTGTGTGATGGCGGCTCTTGAGTTCCTCCGGTTCAGCTAGGTAGTTGGTCACATCCATTGGTTTTCCCAGGCTAACTCTCATGTCAGATACATACGAAGCATTGATGTCATAAAAGTGAAGAAGAAAAAAAGATTGCTCCAGGTAGGAATGCTAGGTGTACTTGATTGTTCGGGGGATGCTTTCTCAGATATTGCTTGGCAGGTCCTGGACTGGTAATTTCCTTCTATTCTGCTTGGAAACCCTGCTTTGACTGCCACGGAGGGCCTCTGAGCATACTGACAGGAAGGGCCCATCTCCCCAACTCCATGAACCGAGAAGGGTATGCCATAACAAGCCCCTGCTTATATTTTTTAATGCACTCTTTACCTACTCACTTTGTGATTTTAAATAAAAGAGAGTTCTACTTAGAGAACTTCTTTAATCAAAGAAAAAAGAAGGAATATACCACTTTAAGAGTGATAGTTACTGCTTTTCCAATGAAATTCAAAATAAAATAAGTGACAAAGTTCTATAGTAGCACGTTATAGGTTTACCAACAATTTCATTTATATTATTTATTGATGCTGAATATATCTACTGATGTTTTCAAGACATAACATTAGACCTATTTCATGTAAGTCTCAAATCCACAAAGAAAGTAAGCCTTAAAAAGAGAGATCTTTAAAATTTAAAGCATTTGGGCAATCTGGCCCTAAAAGAACACTCCAGTCTCCATCTACATAAATGTAATCTATGTCCTAATCACAATTTTCTACTAGTTTCTTTATGGTAAGCTTCGACTCCCACAGAGATTTTCAGTCTCAGGTATACTCAGGGGCAGTTCTACTCTGCCATATAGTGTCGTCACTACAATTCTGTTGGGATAAGAGTGAGGTGGGGATTATTGGGGGGGGCAGGGGGCCCCAATGCATCAAGTTCACGCATGACCCCATGCCTTTGTCTATATGAAATGGGAAGAAAACAAATGAGCATCCAAGGCTGTGGTAGCCAAATGGTATGGTTGGTACCGATATACGAGATGCTTCATAGAATCCAGGACTATGCCCAACAGTTTGTCTTTTGCTAAACAAGGTATAAAAACCTAAAAATGAAAAACCCCAGCTTTTGCAACAAAAAAGCGGAGTGTGTACAACTGTTTTGGGAGCCTCAGTGTAACAGAACCAGTGATCTCCGGCCTGACAGAAAGAAAGCCATAGCACAGCCCAGGGAGAGAGATGCCAATAGAAGTGGCCTGGAGAGACATCAGGAGAATGGGTTAGGTGTACGCAATTTCCTTAGAAATAAACATTTTCCATTGCGTTTATTTAAATTTCAACTTAAGCAAAGAAACGGAATTAAGATCCCGCTGCGAGGAAACAGTAATCATGCTACTGTCTGGGAAAGACCGAGGAGAGGGGTAAAGAAGGTAACAATAAATGGATGATGAAAACCGAAGGAAAATTCAGATCTATTCAAAACAAAACAACCCCTCAAACAAGGTAAAGGTTTTATTAGCTTCTTGGTGGAGAAGGGCTGCTACAAGCTTTTCTTGTTATACATACCAGTAGAGTCTCATTTGATAAGAGGATTAGGGCTTAAATGAATTCATAAATCTAAAATAGCATCTGGTCAAACTGACCTTTGAAGCTACCTTAAGAAGTTGTTACTTTGAGGACTAGCCCAGCATCTCTCAACTGGAAGGACTAATACATTCATTTTGTTGCTGTTGTTTTACATAGCTCGGGAGGCAATCATTTTCTTCTCTATTTTCTTCCATGTATGGAGAGATTGATCACTTCCACGTGGCTGGCTTTCTCCCCACTCCCTCACATAAGCCTCTGCAGGAGGAGAGGTGCTTTAATCTGATGAGTCTGCTCGGATAAAGTTGTGACACAGTTCCTTCGTCTCCCCATTCTCACAGTCATCTGAAATCCCTGCTGCTGTTAGGTGCCATCGGGTTGATTTTAACTCATGTGACCCCATGTGACAGGAGAACGAGCTGTCGCAGAGTATTGTCCAGGCTTTAATCAGATCACCATGTCTTTCTCCCTCCGAATCAGCGGGTAGATGAGAACTGCCAACCTTTCGGATAGCTCGCAAGTGTTGCACTCTCTTACCACCAAGACTCCTTGGCAAACTCAAATCGTACTTTTTACTTAGGAAGAATTTCTCTGACCATCCACCTTCGCTGAAATAAAGAACCGCTTTGTTATCTGAGAGGTCATAATCTGCATATCTAAGGAGTGTTTACATGTGTGTTTAAAGGCTCTTTGGGTGAATAGACTTGGGCATATTTTCCTAGGCATCATATTTGAGTCAGGGGATCTGGTATCAGATTCATGGCTTAATATTTATTAGTTGTATCACCTTGGAAAAATCTTAGCTTCCTTGTGTAACAATTTCTTCATGTGTGAGAATGAGGGCGATACCACTTGCTGTAACTGCATCACTGTGCTTGAAAGTGCCCCAAACAGTGATTGGCCCAAAGCTGGTACTTCCAAACAGTTACTTGCTAGGAATTCCTCTCTGATTTCCTGATGTTTGCTGCAGTTACACGTTAACCATTCAATTTGTTTTTGTTCTTTGAAAAATGAAGAAATACACGAATTAACTGTTTTTTGCTTTATCCAGCACCACAGGACCACTAATAGCATAGATGATAGATTAGAATCCAAGCCTTCTAATTATATGCTCAATTGCTTCTGAATATATCATCAAGTCCTTTCTTCACTTTCTGGTTGTTCCCATCCTGGGATGAAATTATACCAACCGCAACGCCATGCTATTTCAATTATTATGCTCACACACATAATCTTTGCTATCTGGTAAGAACTGTGTTATTCTACTCCCCCACCCCCACCCCACTTAATGTTTTGACCATTTTGAAGATTTTTCTCTGGCAAATACTGTTTAGCTTGTCAGGCCCCATGAAAAGAACTTGATGCCATTTTAATTCGAATTGATTTGCATTAATAGCTCATTTAGATTAATCCCCTCTATTCCTGTTATACATGACCTGTTTGCATAGTCCCACCCATCAGTTGGTGCGAGTTACAGAGAAATGGGTGAAAAAATAAAACGCACTGCCTTCTGGTTGTTTCCAAATCATAGCAACCCTATAGAACATGGTTTTCTGAGACTATAACACTTTACAGGAGTGAAAATTCTCATCTGTCTCCAGGGTAGCAGCTGGTGGTTTCAAACTGCTGCCCTTGCAGTTAGAAGCCCAGAGCATAACCACCACATCACCAAGGCTCCCCGTAGAAATGGGTAGAAAAACCATATTAAGAAATTTCACTCCACCACAATTTGAAATATTAATTTAGCATTTTCTCAAATTTACAATATCCTCATGGAGGATCGTGGGAGATGCAAAGCAGAAGACATAGACCTAAATTCAACATACAAGAGAATGGAACGACAAATGTCTATCTACACAAATACATTGAATATGGCAGATTCCCAATGAAAGCAGATACTGTATGAGAAGCAAATCAGGGAGCCAGTAGACACAAGTTAGCAGAGAATTAGTGAAAAGTCATTGACTAAGAGATAATCATACAATTTAGATGCATAAATTCAATATCACAAAATATTACAATAAATAAATATTGATTAGTATTTTCTATGTGTAAAGTGAACTAGATAGTATGGAATAACTAGCCCCTGTGCTCAACAAATTCAATTTATCAAGTCATGAATTTGTGAACATAAAATGAAAGTATAAGTCAGGGTAGTAATGATGGAACATACAACTTTCCTCTAGTTCTTAAATGCTTCCTCCCCCCCAACTATCATGATCCCAAATCTACCTTACAATTCTGGCTAGACCAGAGGATTTACACTGGTAGAGATAGGAACTGGAAACACAGGGAATCCAGGACAGATGACCCCTTCAGGACCAGTGGTGATACCTGGAGGGTGGAGGCAAGGGGGGGTAGAAAGGGGGAACCGATTACAGGGATCTACGTATAACCTCCTCTATGGGGGACAGACAACAGAAAAGTGAGTGAAGGGAGACATCGGAGAGTGTAAGATATGACAAAATAGTAATAATTTATAAATTATCAAGGGTTCATGAGGGAGGGGGCAGTGGGGAGGGAGGGGAAAAATGAGGAGCTGATATCAGGGGCTTAAGTGGAGAGCAAATGTTTTGAGAATGATGATGGCAACAAATGTACAAATGTGCTTGACACAATAGATGTATGTATGGATTGTGATAAGAATTGTACGAGCCCCCAATAAAATGATTTTAAAAAAAGACAACATTGAAGAGATATCATTAGACGGCAAATAATTGATGCCTAATAGATTGTATAGGTAATAGCTACTGCAGAGTTCTTGGAAAGATTAACCTTTTCAGGTTGCGCCTGGGTAAGACTATTTTACAGAGATAGAACTTAATATAGGTTTTTAGGTATATATCAGATTGGTAAAGAGGTCATTGTATGTGGAAACAAATAACAAATTAAAGGTCCAACAGCAAACTCATCAGTGAGCGAGCATAGGCGTTTAGTTTGGTCATCTGGTTGGCAAGAGAATGCAGAGAAATCAAGTCCGAATGGGGAGAGATAACCAGATGGCTGAAGACCGGGACAGGTACCGAGTAGTTTTCATTTTGTTTTGTATCTGAAGGCAATGAAGAATCATGAGTGATTAAATGGATGGTTTCTCAAAATACCCAGTCCCATAAGTCCCTGATGAGAATTAACTAGAAACAGGAAGATCAGTTAGAGAGAACTATGAAAATTATCCATATATCGGTTTTTTAGGGTCTGAAATAGGACCATTTGTTTTCCTCGCTATCAGCTGAATCATTTATACATCATCAGCAAATAAGTGCAAATGGTAGTAAATTATTCACTGTTACTCATTGTATGCTTTCTTGTACTTCCTAAAATTTATGCACCTGATCTTTCATAAAGCAAATACCGACAACTTAGATATGCATTTTCTTTAAATATAAACAGAAAAATTAGGTTTAGGTTATACCATAATGAGAAAAAAAAGGAGAGAATCAGTATTAAAGTCAAAAGTTTGAACGACAGTAAATAGAATCAGATGTAAAAAGAGCAATGATAAACAGTGATTTATACTTCTACCTTGTTAAAATCAGTTCTACCAGTATCTTCAATGTAAACCAAGGTCCGACAGAGATTTATTTGATGAACCCAAGAATCTGACACTGAGAACGACTCAAGCTTCTTTTCTTGTCGCTTCACGGGGACTGGGCCCAAAGCAAGGTTGCTGTCAATTGAGGTAGAAGGATCAGGCAACAGTTATGGGATTGCCTGTACCCTGCAGTCATCTTAATTGGGTCTTTCAGTTGACAATGAATGGTTTGTTTATGGCCAACTATTAATAGTATATGAAGTAGCTTACATTAAGCTTCGTGCTTATAAGGTGAATTCCTTTAACTAAAGACTGTCGCTTCATTGTATCTTTCTAAAAATCCAAAAATTCAGTATATAATTTTATTTTTAAAATATTCATGATAGGGAAACTTTCTACTATCAAGTATATCCCATATTTTCATCAAAGTAAATTATATTAATACATACGAAACCACATCGAGTTTCGGCTGAAATATAAATAAAATGACTATGCAAATACATTTTTCTGTTCTCATTTTACTGAAAGTTATCAATTATTAGATATTTAACAGAAAATTATTTCTATATAAATTTGTTCTAAAAGTCAGTCTTAGTTGCCTCTATTTTAGTTGATTCAGTTATTGTCTTTATTTTAATAAATAGAAGTCCAAGAAGTTAAATATATGCAAACCAAAGGCTCTATTTATACTTAATCTACTTCCTCTTATTCAAATATTTAATTAACATCAATAATATTTATTATACTATATTAGACACTAGTTGCTAAGTAAAATATTCAAATCAAAAGATATTTTATCTTATATAAGTAATAAGAGAAGAGTGAGTTACCTATGAATATTGCCATTAAAATGTGAAAAACCTGTGTCTTGGATCAAACATTTTTTGGTAAAAGAAGAGACATCATCCAAACACGCGCACAGTGAACAGAACAATTTTCAGATGGTTTTGTAGCAGCTCCAAACACGTGGGTTTGATTTTGAATGTCGTCTTCCTCTTTCCTGGAGAGAGGAGGGCTTAGTTTTGACTAATTTCTTCCAAGCTGGATCAGCAGGGCTTACTATGGAGACTTGTTTGTGCTGCTTACCAACCAGACTTGTATTCTTAGCTCATCTCCGTGCTTAATGCAGGCTGCCTTTTCTTTTTAACCCACACTAGTGACTTTTCATGTGATTACAACGGAATATGAGCACTATTATGAAGGAAAAATGAATTTTGAGAATCTAAATTTATACTGCATATTTGGCAACTTTTATCATGGAGATTGATTAGGGTTTGATTTTAGTTTTTTTCACAATAATGGAATTGTTGGTTTGGGTTTGGTTTTTAATTCCTCTATTTTGCTTATGAGTGATGGTTAAGGTATTTTTGGCAATTTCAAATCTATTTTATACCAAGTGTGATGTGTGTATGTGTGTGCATGTGTATTATGTAGAAAAGGAGTAGAAAATAAGAGAAAAAATAAGAAATAAGAGCAAATGCTTTTACTAGGCTGAACTGAAATTGTGACAAGAATTATTTGCATGGAGCCCTTAGACTTGAATTTGACCTTCTATCTTAATGATGAACTAGGAGCCCTGTTGGTGCAGTGGATGCATGTTGGGCTATGAATCACATGGTCAGCAGTTTGAAACCACCAGCAGCTCCAAGGGAGAAAGACTGGGCTTTCTACTCTTGTTAACAGTTACAATCTTGGAAACCAACAGCCTATGAGTCAGCATTGACTATGGCATTGAGTTTGAGTTCGGTGTAATGATGAACTATGTATTTCTTGTCTTTGTTATAATGATATTCTATTTTATTCTCCAGAATAATTTTAACATTTTGGATGTTTGGGATATAATTACTGTAATTGGTACTTGATTTTTTTTTTACCACATTTTTCTAAAGGGACACTCAAAAGCCTGAAGATGCTTCAATGAGGCAGTGGAGTTTGATATTCCATCCAGTTCCCTGGAAATGTTCTAATATCTAAAACCATTACGATTAGAGAAAGTTCTTTAAGTTGAGAAGTCTTTTGGATGGTTCAGATAAGTGGACTGTGAAGAGTCGCTCTTGTGCTTTACCAAGTCAATGTTTGATTCGTGGTAACCCCGCCTGACAGAAGAAAACCTCCCCGGAGGGTTTACTAGGCTGTCACCATTAAGTGCAAAATTAAGTCAATGATTACTAAAAACTGGTACCTGTGTAAGGCGGAAACCTGTCAGAGAAGGAAAGCTCAAATAGAGTGTGATAGGAAAATGGTAAGGCTGCACCTGGTCAGAAGAAGAAAACTTGCAAGATTGAGCTAACTAATTAGAAGAGAAGGAAAATGATTGGGTATGTGTGACATGGTAGATGACAGGTAAATAGATATAAAATGGAGGGACAACGATTTTCATAAGAACTACAGAAAGCAAAAAGCTGTGAGCTGAGTAGAATGGTTACCTCTGTCCAGCTGAGGTTAAACAAGCAAAAACAGGATAGAGGAGATGAAGCTTATTAGGTACCAAAGAAACATGGGTTCCAGTTAACAATAAACAGTGTAATAATAGTAGTAATTACTGTTAATACTTATGGTTACCTTTACATTTTTCCCTCACTGCCATTGAGTGGATGCTGACTCACAGTGACCGACAACCAGGAGTAGAACTGTCCTGTAGGGTTTCCAAGGCTGGGACTCTTTAAGGGAGTAGAAAACTCCTCCTTCTCCCAAGACCAGTTGATGGTATAGAATCGATGACCTTGCAGCCCAAGGAATAACCACCACACCAAATATGAATTCGATGGTGGTTTGGTGGCTTTCTTGGTCAATGGTCATTTTTGAGGCAAAGAAAATAACAAAGGCTTTCTAAATTTGATTTCAATTTTTAAAAATGTTAGCTTTGAGTCCTTTAAGACTAAGAGATTCAGGATACACACCCCCATAAGAAAAATGATTAAAACAGTGAATTTACTAGAAATCATTTCAATAGAGAAGTTCTTGACAAAAATTGGGTTGTTTAACACAGAGAAAGGAAAATCAGCTAAAGGCCAGTCTTTAACATGTGATCTATCTATCTATCTATCTATCTATCTATCTATCTATCTATCTATCTATCATCTATCTATCTATACAGAGAGAGAGAGAGAGATAAATAAAAACAGTGTCCTGGTGGCATATGGGTGATGAATGGAGCTGCGAACCACAGGACAACCTTTCAAACCCACTGGCTTTTTGCAGGGGAAAGATGAGATTTCCTGCTCTTTACATAGAGTTGTTATGAATCAGAATCCATTTTATGGCTGTGGGTTTTGATTTTTGGCATGTACAATGGGTATACATATGTCCATATGTAATGAGTACATAGATAGCAGGTATGTATTATACACAATGGGTATATATGATGTGGCATAGATATATTGTGTGTGTGTGAAACCTATTCCTGGAAAAGCCTATCAGGACAGGAAGGGGTCAGTGGAAAAGAGGAGGTGGAGTGACACAGTGGCTGCCATCACGCTCACGTGTAAGAACAAGCGTGAGGACGAAGCAGGACCGAGCAGGATTTCCTCCTGCTGTGCTTGGGGCTGGCTCACTGTGGGCTGAATCAATGTGATGACCCCTCCCCAGGGGATTGATTCTGTGCTCCTCCACTTATGCCGCATCATTTGAAAACGAGGATGGCAGCATATGTGCAAATGTGCTCGACACATTGGAGTAATGTAGGGAATGTGATAAGAGATGTAAGAGCCGCAATAAAAGTATTTAAAAAACAACCAAAAAACCCCCACAGCAGTTTTAGCCTCCTGGCGAGACTCAAATCATGTTCCCTTTAAATGTCTTTGGATTTGGGGGCTAAAAGAAACCTGGAGGGAAAGCTCGGGGCTGTCGGTGGATGGGAAGTCTTCCCTGCAGAATCTTCAGTGGACTGTCCTTCCTACCCTCCAAGGATGATCAGGTACAGTGTGTTGATGGGGAAATATAATTCCTTGGAACAAATTTTCTGACTTTTTTCTCACCAACGTAGATTTTGTTTTTCTTCAAACTTCTTCCTAATAAGCCAGAGTGATCATCCTGTGGCTAAGAAAATTTATCAAGATTATCCTTTTGAAATTCTAACTACATAGTTACCGTAACCTTCTGAGCATACCGCACTGCCTTGAATTCAACTGGCCCCCTAAGGAGACTAGCACAAGTGTATCACTGAGAGAATTTGTCTTCAGTCATCCACTGATCATCGGACATGTGTAGATATTTTGTTTGGAATAAGCTCGTGTATCTATGCATTGGAGCCTTAGTAATGAAACTTTTAAATTTATTTTCTCCTATGGGTGTGTGTGTGCAAATAAAAAGAAGAAATCCAAATAAAAAGAAGAAATTTAAAGACATATGAAGTAGGAATTAAAAACAATATTCCGACAAGCCTCTAGTTCTTTAATGCTCCCCACACCCCCCACTATCATGATCCCAATTCTACTTTACAAATCGGACTAGACCAGAACAGGTATATTGTTACAGATAAGAACCTGCAACACAGGGAATCCAGGATAGATAAACCCCTCAGGACAAACAATGAGACTAGAGATACCAGGAGGTTGGGGGGGGGAAGGGATCATTCGCAAGGATCGATATATAACCCCGTCTCAGGGGTACAAACAACAGAAAAGTGGGTGAAGGGTGACAGAGGATGATGTAAGATATGAAAATAATAATCTATAACTTATCAAAGGTTCATGAGGGATGGAGGGTGGGGAAGGGAGGGGAAAAAATAAGGAGCTGACATCAAGGGCTCAAGTAGAAAGAAAATGCTTTGAAAATAATGATGGCAACAAATGTATAAATGTGCTTGACACATGGATGAATGTATGAATTGTGATAAAAGATGTAAGAGCCCCCAATAAAAGTATTTAATAAAAGAAGAAAATAATGATGGCAACATATGTATAAATATGCTTGATACAATTGATGTATGGGTTGTTATAAGAGTTGTAAGAGGCCCCAATAAAATGATCTTTTAATAAACAAACAAACAAAAACAACATTCAGCTTAATAATTCATGATAAGACAGCATAGGACAATGATCAGCAATATATGTTTATCAATAAAATACAAAATTGTATACACTTGATCTAGAAATGAAAAAAAAGTTTTCTATATTTATGAATTACTTAATGTGAAATGATTAAAATGAAACAAAATTTCCCACAAAAATTATGAAAATTTATTTTGTCAGCTATTTTATGTGATATGCCCAAAGCTTAATGCTCTCAGAAAAAACTACTTTACAATTGGCAGTTTATTTGACAATTCAAAGTGTGTGTTTGGATGGTATAGTGGTACTATTGTTCCTTCTGTGTCACTTCTTCTGTACTACTTTATGGTTACTCTATTTTAAAGTCGGGAAGCAAGACACATCTGCACTCTGGACCTAACGTGCTCAAGTGACAAGTATGGAGTCCAGAGGAATAATTATGCTCATCATTGACTGGAAATATCCTGAGATCTCCAAGTGATAAACAACAGAGCAGCAAAAAAAGCTTTGCATTTCCACATTTTAGCTGATTTTGCACTTCAAATGTTCCACTTTGAAGCTCAATGGATCCAGGTAAGTGGTTTTTAGTTACTTTA
>NW_022111324.1:41469315-41498443 GCF_000313985.2 Echinops telfairi | reverse complement strand
AAAGGAAGGCCCGAGTCCTCTCAGCTGACAGTCGGTTCTACCAAGATAAATGGAGAAAAGGCTGACGTTGCCACGGATTTTGTTTTGTGTGGATCTATGCCCAAAGCTTAATGCTCTCAGAAAAAACTACTTTACAATTGGCAGTTTATTTGACAATTCAAAGTGTGTGTTTGGATGGTATAGTGGTACTATTGTTCCTTCTGTGTCACTTCTTCTGTACTACTTTATGGTTACTCTATTTTAAAGTCGGGAAGCAAGACACATCTGCACTCTGGACCTAACGTGCTCAAGTGACAAGTATGGAGTCCAGAGGAATAATTATGCTCATCATTGACTGGAAATATCCTGAGATCTCCAAGTGATAAACAACAGAGCAGCAAAAAAAGCTTTGCATTTCCACATTTTAGCTGATTTTGCACTTCAAATGTTCCACTTTGAAGCTCAATGGATCCAGGTAAGTGGTTTTTAGTTACTTTATGGACTGAGGAGCAGGATTGATTGCTACATTGCACATGCTCACACTTGTTGATTTCACTTTGAAAATTAACTTCAGAGAACTCAATCTGGTTTAACCAGAACGTTCTTATTTGGTTTTGTTCGTTGCTCATCAGGAATGGCTCTGTCACTCATTCACACTTTTCTCGATTCAGGCCAAAATACGTGATTAAGAACTCAAGTTACAGAGAATTACAAAAGCCTGCCTTGTATTGGTTTGGCTGTGTGGCTATTGCACGCAACATTGCCTTTCTCCCGGCCAGGGCTGGGGTTGTCTTTATATTCTTTCATAGTACTGACTGTTAGATCTCACAAGGACATTCGTAGTTCCTTTGGGTAGAGCCAGAAAAATAATGCCAAAGGCCAAGTAAGTGATGGCCCAGGCACCGCATGCCCTCCAAGGCCCTCCCCACCGGCCTTGTTAGCCCTCTCGCGGTGCTGCCACTGCTCCCTGTGTACGTGGTCTTTGTGAAAACTCACATTTCAGGTTCCGTAAAAATGAAACTACATTCAAAGCTTTCTCCGTCTCTCCGTTCATTCAAAGTCCTACCAAGCCTCCCCTCAGTTGCCACTTACTGCCCTGATTTCCTTTCACATATTCTCTGTCCTTGAACATTGGAGGCTTGTCTGTCCATAGGATTTATCTGGAATACAGGTTCCCAAGCTTATTTGGCTTACTGACACCTTTGCAGAAAAATAAAATAAAATTCCGTGCTCCCCAGATCATTAAAAACTTTTGTGGTAAGCCCATAACCCAGAGTAAATGAACATGTGCTTTTGTAGCCCTACAGTAACCTTGAGGAAGCAGTTCACCCTTGAGGAAAACAGTGAGTTAGGACAAAGCATAGATTATCAGTAATAATAAATACAATTGCTATTTATTCTTAATATTTATCATTGTATTTCTCAAATTGTGGAATTCAGAAGGCATGGAATAGTAGTATATCATGCTGATATCATAGGTATATCTTGGCTAAAAGCAGAGACTACCAGAAAGATGTTTACTTGTGTTTCATTTAGTATGCATAGGAATTTGACTGTAATATTCATAATAAGCTAAGGATAGTCTTAAGAAGGGGAATTACAGAATCGGATCTGTTTCATGGGTCACCTGTACCTGGATCAAGAGGAAACAGTGTGGGGGGAGGTCAGATCCTTGCTGCCAGACTGCTGTCTCATCCCACCACAGGGGTAGGCCTGCTCCCTGCTGCTGGAGACAATGGACTACTTCTCTCTGAAGCTGGGGACCATTAGCTTGGTTCCTGTAGGAGGGGTTTGCACCCTACTGATAATGATTCCTATGGAGACCCAGAGACCACCCCCTCATTACTGTGTAACCTATAGTGTAACCCCTTCCTGCTACATATGTCTTTACCTGTAATTGGTGGGCGTGCACACCCCCAAAGGGATATAGGCATGGGTCAGCGAGAGAGATGCGCCTCCTTGCTGCTCACTCCCTGGTCACTCCCCTCTCCCTTGTTCCCTTGCCCTCCTTCCCTTCCCCCTCTCTCCACGTGGACCACCAAGCTGGGCTGAGATGAGCAATGCTACCATGTAATGTGTCTGACTGTGTTATTGTAATATCTCTCATGCTCTCGATGACTTTAATATAATACTTATTGTGCATTACTGAACCCAGAAGCAGTATTACTGAACCTTTGAGTAGTAGTACTAGTGGGTGGGGCTGGTCCCCCACCCCCGAATGCAATTTAATTTAATACTACAAAACCGAACAAAGAACTAGTGAATGGTTTAAAATCAAGTAAGGTATGCATCGGGACTGTAGCATCTCACTCTACCTAATGGATCCATATGTTGAACAAATCATCAGAGGAGCTAGATCAGATGAAGAGTGTGGCACCAGGATTGGAGTAAGCCTTGTTAACAGTCTGCGATATGCAGACGATGCAACTTTGCTTGCTGAAAGCGAGGAGGACTTGAGCGCTTGCTGCTGAAAATAAAAGACTGCAGCCGTCACTATGGAATACAAGTCAACAAAAGGAAGGCCCGAGTCCTCTCAGCTGACAGTCGGTTCTACCAAGATAAATGGAGAAAAGGCTGACGTTGCCACGGATTTTGTTTTGTGTGGATCCCTGATTCATGCTCACAGAAGCAGCAACCAACAGATCAAGCTCCGCATAACTTTGGGTAATTCTGCAGCACAAGACTTCTTAAAACTATTGAAAAGCAAGGATGTCATGTTGAGGACAAGTGGCATCTGACCCAAGCCATGGGATTTTCAATGGCGTAATAATACACATGTGAAAGCTGGACAATAAATAAAGGAGCCTGAAGAAGAATCAATACATTTGAATTACGGTGCTGGCAAAGACAATTGAAAATACCATGGACTACTCAAAGAACAAATGAATCTGTCTTGGAAGAAGTGCAGCCAGAAGGCTCCTTAAAGCTAAAGATAGCTGGACTTTGGCTGATGTACTTTGGACATGTCATCAGTAGAGACTGGTCCCTAGAGAAGGGCATCGGGCTTGGAAAAGTAGAGGCACAGTGGAAATGAGGAAGACCCTCGACAGATAGGTTGACCAAGTAGCTGCAGCAATGGCCTCCGACATAAGAACGTATGAAAGGTGCAGGACCGGGCAGTTTCCCTCTGGGTACACTATGTGTCGCTGTGAGTCAGAACCAGTTCGAGCACACCTAACAACAACAACAGGCTCTAACCTTTATGGGAGCAGATCGCCAAGTTATTTCTCCCATGCAACTGTTGAAAGATTTGAACCATTACCATTTAGTTTAGCAGTGGAGCACTCAAGAATTGCACCAGCAGGGCTCTGGGAGTATGATTTTACAATAGAGCGGTATACAACACATTAGTGCTGTACAGATTCCTAAAGTGGTGCAGTGAATCCACTTAACTGCTAAATGTGAGTTCACCAGTGGTTCCTCAGAAGTGAGGCTTGGAGTTCTGCTCCTGAAAAATTCAATGACCGAGAGCTTCCCGGTGCACAGCTCTACTCTGACACACATAAAGAGCCAGAATCAACTGGACAGCAACTACTGATGGTATTACATAAGGTACGCTATAATAATACTATATATTGTATATACCTTAGAAAATATGTGTGAAATACCGTCATGTGTGTCTGAAATGGAAATAGTCACTTCTTTCTTTACACAAGCATTAGTATCCTCTCATGACATGAAATCATTGGAAGACAAGTGTAGCCTTTAGTCAACAGGAGGGTTCTAAATCAGGCGGTCACAAATGTTTAACGTATGGGTGAATGGATTTTGTGGTTGTTCTTAGGTGTCATCGGGTCAGTTCCGACCAGTATTGACCCTATACACACCAGAAGGAAACACTGCCCCGCTCTGCCCCATGCTCACAATTGTTCCTATAGTGGAGCCTGTTGTGGCAGCCATTGTGCCAATCCATCTCCTTGAGAGCCTTCTCCTTTGCTTCCCCTCTACTGTACCAAACATGATGTCTTTCCCCAGGAACTGGTTTGTCTTGACATGTCCAAAATATATAAGGTGAAGTCTTGCCATAAGAAGACCCTGGCCACACTTCTTCCAAGATGGGTCGAAATGTTACTTGTATGTGATATCAATGATATTGTCATATTATCTATTGGAATGAGCACAAACACGCATCTCTTCCAGTAAGTTGGCCAAGTATCAGTCCCCAAAATTTCCTGGCATAAATGAGTGAGCGCTTCCAGTGCTTCATCAGCTTGTTAAAACATTTCAAATGGTATTCCACCAATTCCTGGAGCCTTGTGTTGGCTAAGGCTTCCAGTGCTGCTTGGACTTCTTCCATTGCCATTAGTTCTCCTGAAATGGCTGAATGTTGACTAGGTTTTTTCAGTACAGTGACTTTCTGGGATTCTTTTTGATATTCGTTCCACCTTTTGATACTTCCTGCATCATTCAATATATTTTCCTATGGATTCTTTCAATATTGCAACCCAAAGTTTGAATTTTTTTCTTTAGTTTCTTCAGGGTTAGAAATGCCTGCGTTCTTCACTTTTGGTTTCTTAAGTCTAGGTCTTTGCACAGTTATTGTAGTATTTGATTTTGTCTTCTCCTGCGGCCCTTTGAACTTTCCTATTCAGATCTCTGACTTCATCATTCCTCCCATTTGCCTTAGCTACACTATGATTAAGAGAAAAATCCAGAGTCTTTTATGATCATCTTTTCTTTCTTGTCTTTTTCTTTCTTCACATATGTTGTTCTTGGTGTCATCCACAGCTCATCGGGTCTTCTCTCCTTAGTGCTAAATGCATCATCTGTTCTTGAGATGTTCGTGAAATTCAGGTGGGATAGATTCAAGGTTGTATTTTGACCCTCGTGGACTTGTTTTAATTTTATTCAATGTCAACCTGAACTTACATATGAGTTATTCATGTTCCTGTCTGCCCTGGCCTAGTTTTAGCTACTGATATTGAACTTCTTCATTGTCTCTTCCCATTGATGTAGTCCATTTGATGTCTGTGTGTTCAATCTGGAGAAGTCCATGTGTATGGTCACCTTTTGACTTGTTCAAAAAAGTGTTTTGTGATGAGAAAATTGTTGGTCTTGCAAAATTCTATCATGTGATCTCCAATTTCATTTCTATCACCAATACTATATTTTTCAACTACTATTCCTTCCTCTGTTTCCAACTTTTGCATTACAGTCACCAATTATTATCAATGCATCGTGATTGCAAGTTTGATTAATTTCAGATTGAAAATATTGGTAGTATTGTTCAATTTCTGCATCACTAGCTTTATTCTGAATTACTAATACAATTTGTAAACCATTAGTAGTTGGTGCATACATGTGAAAAATAATCATATTGACTGGACATCCTTGTTTGTGAAGAGACATTATCCTCTCACAGACAACATTGTACTTCAAGACAGGCATTGAAGTGTCCTTTTTGATGACAAATGCAGTGGAATTTCTCTTGATTGTGTCATTCCTGGCACAGTACACCATACGACTCTCTGATTCAAAATGGCCAATATCAGTCCATTTCAGTTAATACCTAGAATAGTGATTTTTATGAGTTCCGTTTCATTTTTAACAACTTCTAATTCCTTTGCTTCATGCTTTGTACAGCCCAAGTTCCAATTATTAAAGAACGTTTGCAGCTATTCCTTCTCATGTTAGCTTATGTCGCATCATCCGAAGAAGGCCCCAAAGGTTTCACTCCCACAGCTTCACTCCATCCATGCCATGAGGTCAACTCAGTTCTGAGAAGGCAGCTCTGATTAAGTCATTGTTGATGCACTCTGACCTGAGGGCTCATCTTCTGGCACTACCTCGGACAATGTTCTGCTTCTACTCATTAGGCTTTCAGTAACTGACAATCTTTCGATGCTATTCATATGGTATTCAGTGGTTGTGTTAGGCTGGGTTGACTAGAGAAACAAATCCAGTGACATATATATGTTTTGTATAAAAAAATAATTATATACCAAGAAAAAAATCCCGGTCCAGTCTAACTCAAGTCCTTAAGTCCAATACTAGTCCCAAAGCACTTCTACAGGCTCACGCTGTCACATGCAATGGCGCAGAATGTAGTCATAGGCTGGTGGGTGCAGAGTCCTGTGGATCCAAGGTCATAGAAACATGGCAGGGCTCCAGCAGCTCTCAGGGTCAGTGGCAAACAAAGTCCCAGCCGGCAGGAAGGCAGAGTGAGAAGGTCACAGCCCCGAGGATACAGCATTAGGCTGTGCCCTGATGGACAAATTTGACTCCACCCCTAGCCAGGAGTGTCTAGTTGACATAAAATCGTCTAACTACCACACTGGTTAATTCCTCTGAAGCAGCCAGCCCAGTCCTCCTTTGTAGTCTGTTCTTTAGTCTGGAAGTTCTATTGAAACCTGTTCACTCTCAGGGACCCTTCTGGTATTTGAAACACAGTTACATAGCTTCCAGCATCACAGCAACACACAAGCCACCACAGTACAACAAACTGACAGACATTCATTATAGCCTTCATAAAATGAGAAGGGAATATTAAATTAATAATTTTCCTGCACATTTAGTCTCTGCTCTAATCAATTTTATCCTTTATTCTTAAGATTACCCCCTCTACTTTTTTTGGTATATGCTAGCTGTTTGTACAGGCACAGGCTTATTAAGCTTCTTCATTAATAATTTCCATATATTAATTGACTAGAAGAGAGAGAAGGTGTTCAGGGATCAAATGTTCCAGTAATGACTCCAATTAAATGTGTGATCCTGCACAAGTCATTTAGTTTCTCTGAATTTTAGCTTCCTCAATAGCAAAACGGGAGGGGTTGCCTTTGTATCACCTACCCCGACATGTTGTTGTGAGAACTGAATAGGTTATTATTACACAAATATTTGGGAAAATACTATCTGATTCTTGGGTAACACCGTGTTTCTCTAAGTGTCTTGAATTTGGCATTTAACCAAAAAAAAAGTACACTATTCTATTTTTAAAATAAAGTTAATAAAGTAACATTTAAAATGTTAAACTTCCATTAAGTATGTGTCCATGTTACAAAATTGAAGAGCTATTTTAATAGAAAAATGCAAAACACATTGTTAGTATTAGCTACCTCGATGAAATCAAGCCTGTGTGGGAGGCATTGTGCTAAGTATTTTACAACATTATTTATTTCCCACAACCTCAGAGTGAGGTAGATATTATTAAGTTGAATAAATTAAAAGTTACAGAGCTTACATAATTTGCTAAAGATCACAGAATTACAAATTGGCAGAGCCAGGGTTTCAATTCAGATAAAGCCGTGTTCAAGGATCAGGAAAACAACCAGAATACACTTTGGTTCTGAAAATTGTCTTTGCACTTTTCAAAGCTTCTATCTGCTTCACAATGTATATTTATAAGAAACAAGTCTTCAAAAATGTACACAGAAATGACAATAATAGTCATAGTAACAGTGATGGCTTCTCAGTACAGACCTTTCTCCGAAATGTAACATCCCTTATTTAGTAGCTCTTAAAGTGACCACACTCACTTTCCTTTACAATTTACACAGAAACACAAAAAATATCAGAACTAACAAAATACCAAAAGTAAAATTAAAATACTCTTGCTGAGTGAAATAAGTTACAAATAGACAGTGTGTGCTTCACTTAAATGACATATCTAAACCAGGCAAGCATACACGAACATTCTATTACCTTGGAGTTTTATCTTTCTGTGAACTTTCTGTAGCCCTCTTGTACAGAACTAAGATTATTTGTAGCTAACCAAAGGAGGTAATCGGGAAGGGGCTAAGGAGACTATTGGTATGGAATCACCTTATTCAAGTAGGAAACTGGCCTTCTGGCCCTGATTCCAAAGCCTCATCTAGTAGTTGGTCTTTACCAAGGGGCTGCCCCAACCTCTGAAATCAAAACCCTAGAACAAGGAGGTTCAGATGACGCTTCCTGGCCAATGAGAGCGCATGGGCATCCTCTGCACACTTAGGTTCTGCATCACGACGCCCTCAGGCCATGCGGGGATAAAGGCCAGCTTGGAAGGCCCATGGCGGCAGTGACTGCCAAGCTCTGGGAAGGCAGAGGCTCCGATGGCGGCAGAATATAAGTAGACTGAAACAAGAACAGCCAGGAGTACCACCAAACCCAACCGGGAGAACCTGGAGCCAGCAAAAGCAGTGGATGTCACAGCCGGTTAAGTGACCTCCCAGCAGAGTTCCTGTTTGAAAGTTTCCTTATACTTGAAAATGAACCTTGGCTTTTGAAAGGGGAAATTCAAAGGGGAAACCCCATGCTGGGATCCATCCTCAACCTTGCCCTTTATCTACTGATAGTTTTGTTGATATTCTCCTCAGGTGAAGTTGTTATTGCAGGTATGTTGTTTCCATGTGTTTCCTGGTACCTTGCCAATGAATAATCAAATCCTATAAAAAGAGAGTTGGTATCAGAAATGGGGGAGAAGTTGGTGAGTGGGGTATATTTGACCTCCACCTAATAAGAACAAGCATGATGCTGATTTTTATGATCAGAGTTATCTTTTCAGGACATCCATTTACAGAACTCCTGGCTTAGCGATGCTGGCTTTTGTTGGTGAACTATTGGGAATGGAGAATGGTGAAGGGTGCACAAGAAGAGGAACACAAAATGCCGCTAAATCAAACGTGTGAAGAATGTTGAAATGGCAAACATTTGCTACATACTACAATAAACAAAAAAGATATAACTAACAGTTTGCATTGGGAACTATGCTAGGTAAAAACAATATAAAGCAAAACAAAAGAAGCCACAGAAACAGCGTTTGATTTCAGCTCACAAACTCCACCAACCAGAACAGAAATAGAAACACAGGTGCCCTCTCTCTGTGATTTGCTGTCAGGATCAGAACCCTGGTCTGTAAGAAGTAGACTTTTTATCTTGATTTTTAAAAGTATTGAAACGTACGATTTATTTGACTGCCATTTTGATGGAGTAGAGATCTAGAAACATTTCTGTCAGATTGTTGGTCAGTGGTAACTTGTGCATTTTTGCCATGATGGAAGCTTTGCTCCCAGCATCTTCACATACCAACATGGTCACCAGTTAGACAGGATAGACAGGTGTACCAGATCTAGTGATCTACCTCTTTCAAAACTGGCTTGTGAGAACTTTATGAATCTCCATTTTTTTCCCTTAGAGGGTTAGCAGATGAGGCTCTCGGGCTGGGTGGCACTCAAAATAAGTCTGGGAAGAGTTGCCTACTCAAAGTTGAGCTGCCCTTAATGGTGTGGACAAAGTAAAGCTTGTGGAATCTTCATTTGCCAATGTGACACTAATCAACATGAGAACAAACAGATGAAAACATCCATTAAAAATTAGAATGTGAAATGTAAAGAATATGAATCTAGAAAAATTGGAAATAACCCAAAATGAAATGTAGCATATAAAGATTGATCTTTTAGATATTAGTAAACTGAAATGGATTAGTATTGCTCATTTTGAATTAGATAATCATATGGTCTAGTATGGCAGAAGTGCAAAATTTAATAGGACGATAAATCAATATGACTATTATTCTAATGTATGCACAATCACTACAATATCATGGGTAATTACTTTTGATTAGAATTTCAAAGTTAGAAACAAAGAAGGATCAATAATTGGTAAATATGGCTTTGTGATAGAAATAACAGCGATTGCATGGTAAAATTTTGCAAGATTGACTTACTCATTGCAAATACCTTTTCCAAAAACAGAAGCGGTGATTACATGTGTGATCTTCATTGGATGGAATATGTCAGAATCAAATAGACCACATTTGTGGGGAAATGATGAAGAAGTTCAGTATCAGTCAGATCAAGACCAGGGAGCAGATCATTAATTGATCGTATTCAAGTTCAAATTGAGCAGGAGAATGAAAGTAAGTCTATGAGAGGGAAAGTATGCCTTTGTGTGTGTTCCACTTGTATCAAGGGCATTCTAAGAACAGACTTGGCACAGAGAACACAAAGACCAAAGGAAAGAGTCATGGGCTAACATCAAGGGCTTCATGCATGAAGAAATCAGAAATCAGGAAAGACAGAGTACAGTAAAGTGGATTGTAGAAGAGACCGTGGAAGTCACTCTTGAACATAGAGTAGGTAAAGCCAGTGGAGGAAATAATGAAGTAAAGGGTTTAACAAAAAGATTTCAAAGGGTGGCTTGGGAAGGTCAAATACTCTAGTGAAATTTGCAAAGACTTGGAGTTAAAAAGACAAAAAGGGAGAACATGCTCAGTGTATCTCAATCGGAAAGAACTGAAGACCAAATGCATGCTTAGAGTAGCAATATTAAAAGAGTCTATGGGCCCACTGAGTTGCAAAGGAAGCATCAAATACAGTCCAGGAATACCAAAAATAATTGGTTAATATTCAGTCTTTTAAGAGGTGGCATATAATAAAAAGTCAATAGTATTGAAGGAAGAAGTTCAAACTGCACTGAAGGTATTGCTGTGAACAGGAACTGAAACGTTTCAACACACTGATGCAAGCCTGGATGTGCTCACTCATCCACGCCAAGGAATGTGGAAGGCAGCAACTGGATCACCATTTGGGAGAGATCCATATTTGTTCCCATCCAAAGAAAAGTTAGCCAGCATGATGTGGGAATCATCAAGCAGTATCATCAGTATCACATCAAAGTGACAATTGACTGAAGATTTCTTAAAAATGGTTGCGACAGTACATTGACAGATGCCAGAAATCCTGGCTGGGTTCAGAAGAGAACTTGGCCCGAGTGATATCCTTGCTGACCCTGTGTGGACCTTGGTTGAAAGGAGATGAGACCAGAAAGATCTTTTTTTGTGTTTTATTGACTATGCAAAGGCATTCAACTGTGTGGATCGTAAAAACTATGGTTAACCTTGAAAAGAATGGGAATTTCAGAACACTCTATTGTGCTCATGTGGAATCTGTACACAGACAAAGAGGCAGTCACTCAAACATAACAAGGGAATAAAGCATGGTTCAAACATCAAGAAAGATGAGTGTCATGTTTTACCCTCGCATCACATTAATTTAATTGGTATGGTGGATAAAAATCTTAGAAGCAGTATTTTATGAACAAGAATGAAGCATCAGGGTGGGAGGAAAGTTTATTGATCACTTGTAATATTCAGATGACATAACCTCGCCTGCTGTAAAGTGAACATGTCTTAAGACTCTTACTGTTGAAGATCAAAGATTAGTCTTCAGTATAGATGCTTCTTCAACATTAAAAAAATCCTCAAAACTGGGCCAAATAACAATATCATGATAAACAGATAAAATATTAAAATTGTCAAATATTTCATTTTATTTGAATTCACAATAAATGCTCATGGACACAGCAGTCAAGAAATCAAAAACATATTGCATCAGGAAAATCTGCTGCAAAAGATCTCTCCTTTTAAAAAAATCATTTTATTGGGGGCTCGTACAACTCTTATCAAAATCCATACATACATCTATTGTGTCAAGTACATTTGTACATTTGTTGCCATCATCATTCTCAACACATTTGCTTTCTACTCCTCATTTTCCCCTCCCTCCCTGCCCCCTCCCTCATGAACCCTTGATAAATTATAAATTATTATTATTTTGCCATGTCTTACACCATCTGACGTCTCCCTTCACCCACTTTTCTGTTTCCTGTCCCCTAGGGAGGGGGCTATATGTAGATCCTTATAATCAGTTCCTTTTTTCTACCCCACCTTCCCCCACCCTCCCAGTATCGTCACTTTCACCACTGGTCCTGAGGGGTTCATCTGTGCTGGAATCCCTGTGTTTCCAGTTCCTATCTGGACCAGTGTACAACCAGCCAGATTTGTAAGGCAGAATTGGGATCATGATAGTGGGCAGGGAGTGGGGAGGGAGGAAGCATTTAAGAACTGGAGGAAAGTTGTATGTTTCATCGGTGCTACACTGCACCCTGGACTGGCTCGTCTCCTCCCTGAGACCCTTCTGTAAGGGGATGTCCAGTTGCCTACAGATGGACTTTGGGTCCCCACTCTGCACTCCCCCTCATTCACAATGATTTGATTTTTGGGTCCCCACTCTGCACTCCCCCTCATTCACAATGATTTGATTTTTTGTTCTTTGATGCCTAATACCTGATCCTATCGACACCTTTTGATCACACGGGCTGGTGTGCTTCTTCTACGTGGGCTTTGTTGCTTCTGAGCTAGATGGCCGCTTGTTTAACTTGAAGACATTAAGACCCCAGACACTACATCTTTTGATAGCTGGGTACCATCAGCTTTCTTCACCACATTTGCTTATGCACCCACTTTGTCTTCAGTGATTGTGTCGGGAAGGGGAGCAAAAAGATCTCTTTTAAAGTGTTTAAAATCAAAGATTTCCTTTCGAAGACTCAGGTGTGCCTAGCCCAAGCCATGGTTTTTCAATTGTCTAATAGGATTCTGAAAGCTAGACAATGAGTCAAGAAGAATTGATGCATTTGAATTTGGGTGTTGGCAAACCATATTTAATATGCCACAAACTACCAGAAGAAAAGGGAGTACTAGTGGATGATGTGTCACGAGGTCAGCAGGGGGAACCCGCTAGCCCCTCTGAGGGAGAAAGATGAGGCTTTCTGCTCCAGGTAAGTTTACAGTCTTGGAAATCCCAGGGGCAGTTGCACTCTGTCTAAGGAAGTCACATCAGGCCTTGTGAAGTCCTGAAGCCTCCTGCATTTTGCCCGGCTCTCTAGTTTAGCTCGTGATGAATTATGTAATTGGCTTTGCTGTTTTCCCTTAGGAGCTAGGAATTAATTCAATTAATGTTGGAATGATTTAAAAGCAAAACCGTTAACTAAATCTACAGTAAAATACAGAAGGAGTGAGTTAAAGTTTAAAAAAAGGTTATGATTTTAAAATGATTGTTTCCAAGGTTTTGAACATTAAGATAGATGTATAGTTTGCGACTGTAAGCCAGAAACAGAGAGGATGTGTTCCAAAGTAGCTAGACGAAAGCTTGTTCCTTCCGCCCTGCCTTACGGGACTCACGCTCTTCCTGCCTTCTAGTCGATTCCAAGCTCCAGCTCCTGGTGACCCTGTAGGGCACGACAGAACTGCTTCTGTGGGTTTCCCAGACTAGAAATCTTTATGGGCACAGAAAACCATATACACAAATGCTAATGACACTAAATATAAATAAACCATAAACCCAAAGAGCCCTGTAATCCAACTAGAAACCCCAAACAAAACAAAACCGAAAACTCAAACCCAGGCTTATCCGGTCAATTTGGACTCAAAACAGCCCTCAGTAGGGTTTCGGAGGCTGTAAATCTGCAGCTGTGAACGATTGCTGCGTCTTTCTCCCTCAGAGCTCCAGCGATTTTGAACTGTTGACATCTGCTGACAGTAGTCAAATGCTTAACTTGGGAAATAATTACATCTATGCTTGCCTTCTGGTATTTGGACAGAGATTTGATCATTTTAATGAGATGAAAAAAATACTACATCTACGCATTACAAAGGAGGAATTAATATTTTTCAGGCAACACTTAAAATTACGAGTCACTGTACCAAGTGTTGAACATAATTAGTTAATTTTGTTATTTTAGTAATCCTGATAATAGACATATTTACCTGTTAGGAAGCTGAGTCTCAGAAAGGTTAAGTTCACAGTCTAATTAAGTGGCAAAATTCTCTATGGAATCTGAAAGCCATTCACTCTCTTTTTTTTAATCATGTTACTTCATTTAACTCTCATCTCTGATTAAGCTACTTATTCCATGGAAATTATGCTTTAGATAGTACTTTAGGCAAAGGAGAAACTGTTCCTTGACTCTCGAGTCATATATTTAAAATACAAGTTGTATTTGAGTTGCTTCTGGTTCTGCCGGCCCCTTACGCGCCAGAGTGGGATTGTGCTCTGCAGGGTTTGCAATAGTGGGTTTGGGGGGATGGCCTTCTTCCAAGGTGCCTCTGGGCCGACTCAAATGTTCAATCATTCGGTTAGCAGCCAAAGGCTTTAAGTGCTGACACCCGCAGGAACTCTGCATACAAAACTGCACACCATGTATTTCTTATTGTGTGTGGGTGCGCACGCACGCGCGTGAGAACTCGCTGAGTGGCGAGAAGGAGGAAAGCTAGAGAAAGAACAGTGGAACAAGGAGAAATGCTTGCTTGCTTTTATTTTATATTTTCTGTATGGCAACCATGAGCACGCTTTATTTTTATTTAGGAAAAAAACCCGCAGCATATTTCCAAGTAGAAATTCAAAATATTCCATGTTTTTAAGAATTCCATCAAAGAAAAAATTACAAAGAAGGCGTGGACAAATACCCAGAGAGTGACCTTGCACATCAGAGTGAGGATCAATGGCGTTTAGGGCTTGCTTTATCTGCTTTATTGTGTCTGCTGGAGGTAAAAAACAAGGTAGGTTTGGTAAGGGCACTAGGAATTCATGAGAGACTCAGGCAGGTGTTAAATAGCTCTGCTTTCAAAGTTTATCTTTTTTTTCTTTCATCACATGAAAAATGCTCTTTTGATTCTTTTGGTGGGTCCCACTGCAAGTGCCAGAATGGTACGAGGGATGCACCACCATCTAGTGGTGATTCAGGAAAACTGCAGGACGATGGAGCCAATCATTTGTTCGTTTATCCATCACTTGCAGACACATTGCTAAACCTTTCCCCTCTATTGTCTGATTTCATTTTTTTTTAAAACGTAATCCACACATTTACACCTAGCTGTTGTGTGCCAACCAATACATTTTGACTCATATCAATTCTATGCGACAAAATAGAATTGTACCATAAGACTTCCTAGGCTGCGATCTTTATGGGGAGAGCTGGTGGATTCAACCACCAACTTTTGGTTAACAGCCTAGCGCTTGACCTTTGTGCCAAGAGTACTCCTTTGACTTCTAATATGTTCCCCAAGGGTCCCCATCTCCTCTGTTCACAGCTTTGTGCCAACCTCTCCCTTTGAGGGTTGGCTAGACTTAGTAACTTAGTCTTAACCAAAAGAACCTACCAAAGGTGATGGGATGTTACTTCTGTGGTTAAGTTGCAAAAGATTTGACTTTGTCTTGTTCGTTGACTCTCAGTCAAGAGCTCTGTTGGTGAAAGATGTCATTGTCATCAATCAAGGCAGCCCCTCAACCCAACCACCCTTTGGATCTGAATCTTGCCAACAATCAGATGAATAAATTTTGCAATGGATCATTCTCCAGATGAGCTTTCAGATAATCTCAGACCTGACTGAAACCTTGACTGCTCTCTGCGAGACTGATGCCGAGGCTCCAGCTAAGTCCCACCCAAAGAAACTGAGAGGGCAAATTGGTGCTGTTTTAAACTGCAGAGTTTTAGGGCCATTGATCATGCAGGGATAGATCACTCCCACATCACAAGAACTGCACAAGGAAATCAGAACAATGGCTTTCATTTTACACAAACTGCACTCAACGAGGTTAAAGACGTAGACCACGTCAGAGACTTGTAGTGAGAAGAATCAGAATTCAAAGGAGATCGGCTTCATTTTCTAGCCTGGGATCTTGTAGTGGTTCCCAGTTGAATTGTGATCCACACGGTCAGTAGTTTGAAACCACCAGCAATTCTGGGGAAGAAAGACTGGGCTCTGTCTACTCCCGTAAACAGTGACCGTCTCAGAAACGCACAGGCGCAGAGTCCGCATCGACTCCGTGGTGAGTTTGAGTTTTGGGGAATGCTGCACTATGCAGTGCTGTCCCCTCATCCAACCAAGAAGTTGTTCCAAGAAGAGGCGATGCCGAGGGGGGAGACATCAAGAAGGTCACACACCCTTTTATAAGAAAAACACAATGAACCAAGGATGACTTTGAAGTGTAATAAGTGATACATTCATTAGTGTGTTATAAATGTAACATTACAGGTGCACAAAGATGTCTCTCTAATGAGTGGGGCGGGCACTGACGGTGGTCTTGAGGGCACGAGATGAGGGAACAAGGGGTGCTCTGAGGAGGTTGCATCTAGACCGAGCCCGAGAGGGGGACATTCGGAATGCACAGATGTAGACAGAAAGTGCTTAAATGCTGGAGGCGGGGGAGGGAAGGGGGCGAAAAGAAAAGAAAACCAGCATGTGACTCTGAGGAGAGATCGGAAGATGAGATAGCGCGAGACTCCAGAAAGTTCATGAAAAAATTCCATTACCTTTTAATTTCATTTTTCCGTGAATGTTTGCAGCCCCCTTGTATATACTCATATAATTGTCATACATATATATATATCCAGCCTTAAATTCTTCCCTCAATTATAGAACTATTTCTTCAACCATGTTCTACATGAGGTTTGCAAACTCAGTATTTCCTAAGCTGAAATAACTTGCATTACCTCCCCCAACCTGTAAATTTCTTACATTTACATTTTTTGATGAATAATTCCACCATTATACCGATTGTTCGGGAGATACATAAACTGGTCAGTGGTTCCAGAATTCTCTCTCTCCTCTCCCCTTACCTCTAGTACCTGTGTTCAGTGTATCACCGAGTCTTGTTGCGTCGGCCTTCTAAATACCTTCTTAATCTATCTCATCAGCCCCAATAGCGCTGCCTAGGTTGGATCCTCTACTTCTTATACTCTGCCTATCTAGCTGCCTTCTTTCAGTTTTGGATATTTCAAAGCTATCCTCCACGATGATACTGAAGCCCCTTGGGCAAGGTTTTGCCTGAGCCTGTGACATCCTTTCTGGACGCTCCCTATTTTCCAGCTCCTTCTGGATTGCTGACTTCCTTTCACAAGGGTACTAATGTCGCCCTGCACCCTTGCATCACAACTGAAAGACACGCAGCACCCATGCTCTCCACCCCTCTCCGGTCTCAGCAAAAGGAACCAGGCACACATCGTCCCTTGACCTAGACTTTGGAATATAGATAATATCCCCTTTCACATGAGCTAGTTATTTAGTAGTGTCCCTAGATGGTGCAACCAGTTAATGCAGTTGGATGATCACCTGAAGTTTGGAGGTGCAATTCTACCCAGAGGTGCCTTGGAAGAAAGGGCTGGTGATCTCCCTGAAGCCCCTACGAAACACAGTTCTACTCTGACACCTATGGGGTTGCCCTGAGTCAAAGTAGACTCTACAGTAGTTAGTCATTACTTGACATCCAGTTGATGGGCCCTGGTGATGTAGTGGTTACATGTTGGGCTGCCATCTGCATGGTCAGTAGTTCAAAACCACCAGCAGCTCCGAGGGGGAAAGATGGGCCTTCCTACTTCCATAAACAGTTGCAGTCTCAGAAACCCACAGGGCGGTTGCCATGAGTCTGCATTGACTCGATGGCAGTGTTTTGAGAATGGTATCCATTGTAGGTCGGAGCTTTCGACAAGCTGTCTGTGCAAGTGTGCGAGTGTGCGCCATGTCATGAGTATGGGGGTGGTAAAGGGTTAAAGCACAGACTAGACTTTTAAGAGTGCAATAAGGGACGTGAGATAGAATTGTGACCTAACTTTTGTTTTTGTTCATTGCTTACCTCATGCTCCAACTGGGGGTTTTATTTCAAGGAAATCCTGTTAATTTTCACTCTTCTTTAGTGCATAATATGCTGTCTCCTAAGCAACTGACCACCAAAGATGTGCATTTAAAGTGGAGAAGTACTTCTGGCTAATTTGTTTTATGCTTCCAGAAAATGTCAGGGCTTATAACATTTCAGATAACATATGTGTTACAAGATAACTTATGGAAATTTATTTCATTCAACTATCACTTCAATGGTGAATTACATATGAGACCATTTTCAGGGATACATTTGGAATAATAATATCTTTCAGATAGTTTTTCTAAGGCATACGCTTTTGAAACACACATTACCATCTCTGTCCAAATCCCAGGTTTATGTGGAAATTGTAACCTCAGCTGTTACCTAACCACTCACTGCTCAACCTATGAGAATGGTAACTGGAACCGCTCTAGAGCTGATGCAAACTAAATGGTGTCACAATGCCCCTGGATTGCAGAGGAAGTCAGAGGTTACTGTAGGATCTGACCCAGGCATTAAACACAGCAGTGTCTTGAAGAAAGAAGCCCTCATGGCACAGTGGTTAAGAGCTCAGCTACCAACCAAAAGGTCAGCTGTTTGAATCCACCACTTCCTCTATGGGAGAGAGACGTGGCTGTTGGTTTCCAAGACTGCACCCTTGAAAAGAGTCTGGGGGTCTTCTGCTCTATCCCTCAGGGCAGTGAAGTCAGAATCGAGTCACTGCAGTTTTGTTGTTGTTGTTGTTTATAATTGGAGATACCCAATCGCATTTGAGCACAACCTAATAGATTTGCTCTTTGTGTTATAAAATAGCATGCCTGTGAATGTTTTTTTAGAAGCTTGGGTAGTGTAGTGGGTTGAGCTTTGAGCTGACAACCAGAAGGTCAGTAGTTCAAACCGCTAGCCACTGCATGGGAAGAGGAATGAGACTTTTTACTCTCCTAACGATGTACAGTCTCAGAAATCCTCAGGGTAGCTCTACCCTGTCTCTATGGTGATTGTGAATCAGATTCAAGTCAAGAGCAGTAACTTTGGTTTGGATGTTTGGGTGGTAAGCTGTGGACTACTAACTGGAAAGTCAGACATTCCAGCCCCCAGCTGCACCATCGTGGGAAGAAGCTGAAGCTGCCGGCTCCTGTGAAGACTTACAAAGCCTCACAAACCCTGTGTAGGGTGGTTCTGAGTCAGAAATGAGTCCATGACAGGGGCTTTCGGCTTGGCGAATGGCTTAGATTCCCCACTGGATAAATGCATTACCATCACATTTGGAGAAGTAGCAGCAGCTGATTCTGTTATTGATGAGAAATCTTGGCCCCACCTTGAACGTGACTTCCTTAACACTACGATCAATGAGGATTCTTCTGAAGGCAACAGACAAAATTAAAATCAAATTAAAGACTAAGGTTGGTAGAATTTTAATCAAATACATCATAATTTTGGTGAAATTAATTCTTTTTATAGAACCCCTATCTTATCCTACCAAAAGTTCACACGGCTGGTGACACATTTTAGAGAAGGTTGCTAAAACACTAGTCCTACAAAGAGGGGATTAAAAATTGGTCTGGAGACCATCATCGCAGTGTAAGAAAGAAAAAAATAATGAACAGAAGTATCTTATGTCATTATATACTCACCTACCTTTTATTGTGTTTTTCTCAGTTCCTACTGAAATGCATTTTGTTGAGTTTGGCAGTTTGGAAAAAAGAATAAAGTAAAATAACAGACCAATGTGACTTAATCACCATCAAAATTCCATTCTTCTTGATGAGGGTAGAGCTCATAATAGGTTATGACTGGAGCACTATGTCATAACTCAGACATTTTAAGTTGCATTGGGTGAAATATGATCTGCAGTATTAGCTTAAACTCCTTGGGCAATACTTTTCTGGTAAGAGTTTGATCCTTTAAATCCTAAACCTTTTCCAGTAACATCATAATATCTCTCCCCCTTTTGGTTTCACCTCTTAAATAATGAATATTTATCCTTTGAAAACCATGAGTAGTCTTCAAGCCGTGAGTGGTGCTGGGCGTACCCGGTGCACTCACCCAGGTCTGCGCAGGAAAACTGAAACCAGCCCCGCTCTTTAAGCGCCAGCATTCGCCTCTGAGCAGCCGAGCGCCGTTCTTCCCTTGCTATGCGGTTGCTAGGCTTCCCTGTTCCTTCCTTCTGGATTCTCCGAGAGCACAGAGCAGAGGTGGGGACCCTGGAGTCATTAATTTAGCAGAAACAACGCAAGCTTTGCACAACCATGCATCTAGTAGACGCTGTCAATTTCTAGGAAGGAAGGTGAAAGAGAGAAGAAGAGGTCCTGTGTTTCGTCTTGTGGTCATTCCTATGTTCGGTTTGTCTGTGCTTTCACATCTTTCCCTCCCACCTTGTCTGGATTCTCAACTCTTTGAAACGCAGTCCTATTTGATTTAAATGTACATTCCCAACTATATTTACGTTTAAGCCACTCACGCGCTCATTAGTTCGCATCGTTCTGTAGACTGTTACAGGTTGCTGCTGTGTGATGTCGAGTCAGTTCCCACTCACCGTGAGCCGAGGTGACAGAGAAGCACCGCCTCGCCTCACCGGCTGTCATCCTTGGGAGAGTGGCTCATCATTTCGTTTCCCCCTTGGAGCCGCCGGGGAGATTCAAACCCCTGACCTGTTGGTTAAGAGCTGACTGTTTAAATGGCGTTTCACCAGAGCTCCCTGAGTATGACCTTCATACACACGAAGGCAAGTACAAACAGTATTACTTGGAGGCTTCCGGTTCATACCCACCCAGATGTACTCCAAACCAAATATGCCTAAACACCTGTCAGCATGCAGTGGGTGGTTGCAGACAAGTTCTCTCAGCAACACACTCACCTTTGTCTCTCTTCGGTAAATTGAAAAGAAAAGATATTTTAAACAAATTTTTAATTAAAAAATTAAAATGTTTTACTGACATATAATTTGCATACCATAGAGTTTGATGGTTTAAATATAGTAAAAATAGTCGTGCAGTCATCACCACAATCTAATTTAGAATATTTTCTTCATTCTTGTACTCTATCCCCATTGACCCCCAACCTCCCCTGCCAAAACCCTAATGAGCTATTAATCCAGTTATTGTGTCTATAGATTTAACTATTCTGGATTTCATAGAAAGAAACTCATACCAATGCAGCAAAACAAACAAAAACACAGAAAATCATCAATCCAACAGGAAACTGAAAGTAATAATTGAAAGTGGGTCATAGGGCAAACAAATCACAAACTATGGAATTTTAACCTAACTACACTTGTGAGGGGAGAGCAGGACCGTATGGTGCTTCCATCTACTGCAGCTGGGGTCCACATGGGTCAGACCCAGCTAGATGGTACCTAACAACAACAGCACATCTGCACTAACCCCTTTTCAATGCACCATGTCTGATAGCAAGGCTCTTCATGCCCCTGGTCAATAGAGGAGATTCACCAGAGGCTTAATCCATGTGAGGACTCTGAAAATGGATTCTGGGCTTCCACTGTCATCCAGAGACTTCTGCAAACAAGGTAGTTAGATTTTAAGCTCTAAAACAATTCTCTCCTCCAGTCTTGGATTTTATTATTGACAAGCCTTAGATCACACAGGATTATATGCTTCTTCCATGTGGGTTTAGCTGACACCTCACTTAGATGACTGCTTGTGTGAAGACCCCAGATGGGCTTTCTGACAGCTGGGCACCATCTGATTTCTTCACCACACTTTTCTGCAGCACCCCTATCGTCAGTGATCTAAGAAAGCATACATTTTGTGTCATGGAGAGGAAGGAACTATTTGAGACCAGGGCTAATATCAAATTTTTCGCAAATTTTAACCCATGGACATCCATCAAAATTGTTGAAGCTTTTCAACAAGGTTGTGAGAACACTGCCCTACATCAAAGCACACTGTCTACATCAGCGGTTCTCAACCTGTGGGTCATGACCCCTGTGGGGGGTCAAGCGACCCTTTCACAGGGGTCTCCTAAGAACATCGCAAAACACATATTTCTGATGGTCTTAGGAACCGAGACACCGCTCCTCTATCCGTCTCCAGGCAGGTCCGCCCACAGGCAGATACGCCCACATACGAGTACCCAGCGTGAAGACCCATGCTACACTGTGCTTCAAGATAAAATTTCGTTTATTTGTAATTAGAAATAAATATTTCACAATATATAATTACATATTGTTTTTGTGATCAATCACTATGCTTTAATGATGTCCAATTTGTAACAATGAAAATACAACCTACATATCAGATATTTACAATTCATAACAGTAGCAAAATACAGTTATGAAGTAGCAATGAAAATAATTTTGTGGTTGGGGGTCACCACCACATGAGGAACTGTATTGAAGGTTGAGAACCACTGGTCTAGATGACTCAAATGATAAAGGAAGGTTGGAAGACCTCAAAGGTAAGCTATCAGAGGGAAGACAATCAACTCTGATGAGGGAAGAATGTGTGACGGGGGTCTAGAAGATGGCGGACAAGGACCACAGCATGGACATCAGCGCGATGGCCACTGAGACAGGGCTATCACGTGGTTTGGCATTTTCAATTTTATGCAAACATCTTGGTCTCAGCGGGCTTTCCACTCGATAGGTGCCAAAACAGTGCAAGAAGACCAATTCATTCAAAGCTAATCTTTCAATTTGCTTTCTGAGGCAAGATCCGAGCTAATACAGATCATTTTGGGGAACAAATCATACTCTGAAGCAAGCCTTGCCTTTCCCAATATGATCTGCGGAACAAGGACCCATCAAAACAGGCTTCCAAGGGGATCTGCCTGGCTGTTTCTAATCAAGACAGAGAGGCCATCTCAGCAGGTTATGTTTTACAGGATCCCAAAGGAGTAATCTGGATAGATTTTCTCAGGGCACAGTAGGAGCAGTTGTAAGGAAACCGAAAGCCGCATCAGTGAGCACAGTTGTGCTGAAGACCCTCCCTGCCCGCATTCACAAGCACATGGCCATTCTTCAGTGGCCCTGCATGATTCAACAAGGGCTAAAACTTTCTTTGGGAAATCTCGCCTCATCAACCCTACAGCCATGATCTTTCCTCTTCGGACTTCTTTTTGTTCCCCAAACTCAAAGGACGATTAAAAAGAACACAATTTGAGTGCCTTGGGGAGGCCAACAGCGCTCTTCTGCCGTGGTGGAAGTAGAAGCACACGGAACACAGACTGGTTGGTGGAAGGCTTAGGGGACGCAAGCACTGCCTTCTGAAGGGTGCAGACCAAGTGGGGAGCATGCTGAGACACGAGAACTTTACTTTGGGGTATTTTTATTTGGTCTTAGGTTTTGATGATCTTGTTGTCACCCTTTTTTATTTACCCTCATGTATACGTAGATGTTCCTGAGGACAATAAATGCTTTCTTCTTGCTTTCAATCCGGTGCCAAGTTTAGAGGCTACCTGGATTTGTAACCTGATCCCCTACTTGGCTACCGTGGTGGCAGCTCCAGAAAATGAAATGTACTCCCAATTGCACTTTTTCATTTCAAATAGGACCCAATTTCCGTGTAAAGGAAATTTTCCTGGTTCATTGAAGATCTGTCACATTTCCATCCAGTTTCACATCTTATATTTGAACCCTGGTATTTTTCAGGACTCTATTTTATTACAAACTCTCTGTAGTCATATTGTTTCATTAAGTGAAGCTTTAGAGTTCCACAATTTTATGCTCCATATTTTATTCATTTCCCAAAAACAACCCATCCGGTTTTCCTTTCCCCTTTCAGTTCCTTAGATCCTTCCTTGACATTCAACGACATTGTTAGCAGAGTTTGGAAAATGAATACCCAGTAAGGGTACCCAAAGAAATAACTCTTATACCTGGGTAAATGAAGCTATAAACTTCAAACATCAGGGTTGAAATATATTTGCTTACAGTTGGACTCTTTTCTAGGATAAAGGAAATAAAATATATACTTTCCAATCTGGCTAATGGTATTATCTTTACACCATGTTTATGTATATAATACAGTATATTGTCTGTGTAACTTATTTCTTTACTGCTCAGGGCATGTTCAAGAGAGAAAGGTTTAAAACAGGAGAATAATGGAAGCACTTGATTTAGTTATCTTCACAGTATCTATCTTTATCCAGCCCAAGCCTTATTGTAAGTATCTGTAATTATGACTCAACTCACCTGTGGGGTTTTTCCCTGAGCCCTGCAATCCCTGAGGTCTTGGTTACTGAAAGAAATTATGAACAATTTTCATCACTTGCAAGTGTGTGTGCATAGGAGGGGACTTCAAAAAAGTTGATGGAAAAAACTGAATTAAAAGATAATGAAATTTCTCACAAAATTTTCAAAATATGTGTTGTGCCTGGGTGTATGTTGTGTATGCTATGTGAGACTGTATGCCTTGTCACAAAAGAGCAAAACTGACAATAGATAAAGACTTTCATGTGCCAGCTACAATATCAATCAACCAACCAACCTCTGGCATTGAACCGATTTGGACTCGCAGTGACCCTTTAGGACAAGGTAGAACTGCCCCTGTGCGTTTCCAAGACTCTTAACTGTTTACAGGTGTAGAAAACCTCATCTTTTTCCTCCAGAGAAGCTGGTGGTTTCAAACTGTTGACTTTGCAGTTAGCTGTTCAACACGCAACCACTACATCACCATGGCTCACTGGTACTTGTACATTGCACGTGATGGAAACTACCAGGCTGCCCAGGTTTTCCCTGGGTTTCAGTCGTCCTAGGATGCACTGTTCTGTACCTTGATGCTGTAAACTCTTCCCTAACTTCTCACAGTTCCATGAATACATTCCTAAATAAAATATGTCTTTCCTATGCATTTCTGAGTTCCAAATTCTGTATTCAGATTCTTCAGCACTCAGATTTGCCTCCTCTGAGATAATGAGTCTATCCAAGACTTAAAAGCAGAGGTGGCCACCCTGGTCTACAGTACTATTTGAGGGCACAGAGAGAGATCAAGAGACAGAAGGAGTGAAAACGTTTGGGGGAAAATTAGTGGATTATAAACAAAAGGATTTTTTCCTATGAACTTTTTGAATCTCTCTGTGGGAACGATCCTGGCTCTCTATTGACAGTTTTACCTGGATTTTGGGTAGTTGCATTCCACTCAGAATTGGCTCACCAGGGGCTCCGAGAAAGCCCTTTGGTTCTTGTAAGACACTTCTGGAACTTGCTGTGTTCTGCTTCAGTAAACGAGACGAAGTCAACCAGTAGAGTGTGCAGTAAAAAAGAAGCCCAGAGTGGTTTTCAGTGTCGTTTCCATGATCAGCTGCAGAGGCAAAGTTGTCTCCTTGGCTGTGGGGTTACATGTGATGTTCCCTTTGCTTGTTAGCAGTAAACTACAAGGCAGCTGCAAACATCCGTTTCCATGTGAACTTCTGATGTAATCACCTTCCACTACAGTGACAACTTCACAGCAGAAACTTGCTTTGCTTTTTCTATATTCAAAATGATACCATTAAACAACTCCTCCGAAGGGATCAGAAGAAAGCAGAGGAATTTATGAGCCCCTGTCTAGCAGTGGACCATTTTCTCCTCTATCAAAGTTGGATCCAATTAGCCTGTGGGATCAATGGTTATTATAGGTGGTGGACAGGCCAACAAGCCAAATGATTTTATAAAGTTTCCTTCCTGAGGAGACTACACTGAAAACAAATTTGTTTTCACGCCAACAACTTCTTTAGGGAATTTTGGAATGTTATCAGTTTGATGAATACCACTATCAAGAGAGATTGGAGGTTTCTAATGTGCTATAGAAGGAACTGGGCTCCAGTCTAGGTGAATTCTTCCTGGACAGTCTAATTGCCATTGGCATGTATTCCTTTGTGCTGTCTGCGGGGAAACTTTTTGCCTCCAACTTTAGCTTGGGGAAATAGTTTCCTGGAAAATGTTTCCAACAATTTTCAGGAGTTTTAAAAAACGTTTGCACCAGGATCTCTGAGTCTGTAAAGGATGACGATATATTTGCATATTTGCTGAACATTGCCATCCTCTATTATAACATCGTCTTAAAGATAGGTAGGTAGACTAGAAAATGATAGTTTTAATAGGAAATGTCTCAGCTCAGAGCTCATTAAGAATCAAATAGAGGTTTTATTTTTCAAATAAGAAAAAGGGATTTTTTTAATGGCCTATTTACTTACTGTAACTGCCGTATAGGTCCAGGGACTTCTTGAATGAACAGGCACAGTATTTTCTTGTTTCTTTTTTGTGATCCTAACAACTGAGGCTATAATTTAATGCTGAGAACTTGACTGTTAAATCGCGGGTGTTGAGTTACAGACTTTGTGGGCTGCACATGCTGCTTTTAAAGCAGCACGTGTGCCACCTTAAGGGTGAGCAGGCATCTCCTGTTCAGTGAGGGGAACTGAGCTCACCCCTGCTCTGTTTGCTGGGTCTCTGAGTCTTGGACCCCAGGAATGGTGGACATAGTCATCATATGGAAAGCACACACACACACACACACACTCAACACACACTCTGGCCCCTCACCGCTGCTGAGGAAAATCTCAGCAGCCAGAATGCAGCTTCTTTTGTTAGCTCGGAGCCTCAAGTTCAGACATAAGCCGAGAGTTCAGACCAAGCGAGGGCCCAAGTCTGAACTAAGTGTAACATGACAACTTCCCTTGTAGGACCAGGGACTTGAATGAATAGGCAAGTTATTTTTATTTCTTCCAGTCATATTAACTATGCTGTATTTGATGCTGTGAAGTTGACGTTTTTTGTTGTTTTTGTTTCCCTTAGCCTCCCCAATCTGTCTAGAGTAGTAATGGCCACATTGTGTAGACTAACTGCCTTAACTGGATGACATTTCTTTATTGTAGTATTATCTCTGAACTCCTGAAAGTATTAGCCTGAGATAATCATTCAGCTTTCAACCATTTGCTTAGTCAGTTCAGTGCGGCTATCTTGAGCACTAGTTCTTAAACGCTTCCTCCCCCCAACTACTAGGACCCCAATTTTGCCTTGCAGACCTGGTTAGACCAGATGATGCACAGCGGTATAGATGGGATTTGGAAATGCAGGGAATCTAGGAGAGATGAACCCCTCAAGACAGGGGTGACAGTGGCGATACCAGGAGGGAAAGGGGATGTAGAAAGGGTCAATGGATCACAGGGAGCTACATATAACCTCCTCTCTGGGGGACGGGCAGCAGAGGGGTGGGTGAAGGGAGATGCCGGGCAGTGTAATATAAGATACAATAACAATTTATAAATTATCAAGGGTGCATGGGGGAGAGGGGAAGAGGAAGGGAGGGGGAGGGGAAAAAAGGAAAATGAGCTGATTCCGGGAACCCAAGAGGAAAGCGAATTTTGGGAATAATGAGGGCAACAAATGTATAGATGTGCTTTACACAATTGATCTATGTATTGTGATGAATTGTATGAGCCCCAATAAATTGATTAAAAAATAATTGGAGACATTGCAGCTTGGGAGAAATGCCTCATTATCTACTTACTCATTGCCAGGGACTCATAACGACCCTATGGGACAGAGTAGACATTTCTCTTGGGTTTCTGACGCTGTAATATTGAGGGGAGCAGACTGCCACCTCTTCCTGCCAGTGCTCAGCAGGGTTCCAAACACATCCTTCTGTTAGCAGCAAGAACTTAACCATTGAACCACCAGGCCTCCTATTGACTGATTGACACTGACAACAAATTGTTTGGGGGAAAGCCACCCCTGACCTGTCTTACAAAATTCTCTTTAATTACACTTTGGAACTGAGTTAGACAATTTTAACAAATAAGCACCTGTACTTGTACAACTAATTCCGTTCATTAAAAATAGCAAGCCTGTTTCAGGGGCGAGGTGCAGCCATAATAAGAAAACAAAACTGACCAAAAGACAAGGTCTGCAAAAGTGGCATTTCAGAGGAAATTCCTTTTGCTTTCTTTTTGAAACAAGTTAACCTGAATTAATTAGCTGAGCTGACTAGCTGACTAAATCATGTCTGTTTCCTTCCTGGAAACTCCTCAGATAGGAAATTCTTCAAAGGTTTCTTATCGTCTCAAGTGCAGAGTGAGTCCCGTTATATTCAAAGTCTCCCCACGTTTAATGAAGGAGATTACTTTTACGTCCACGTTTTCCTACCGAGCATCTTTCCTGGGGAGAACAGGTAGCTGGCAAAGAGCAGGTGCTACAGAAGCCCTTCGAAGACGATGAGTACTGCATTCGGGGCAAATGAGCAGTATAAATATGTAAATGTGGCCCTCCGTGTCCTTATTACCCATAAATGCTAAACAATTAAGTGTGAGCTGCTTCGGGGAATAATTTAGGGAAACTGCTTTTATGTGATGTGCAACTGGAAGCACATTGGGTTCTTGTTTTCCCATTTCACTGTCAATGTCGGGGGCGTCACAGGAAGCTACTGAGGCCTATGGGACTCATCAATGTTCATTAACTTCAAGTGAAGACTGAATTTTGAGATTTTAGATGAGGCATTTAAGATCCAGTTCCCGTCTCCAGATCATATGCTTTCAATGCAGGATTAAGGCAAGTGGCATAGACTGCAGTGGGTATAGATAGCAGGTGACCACCTGTGGGGCCACTGCCATCCCTCCAGCTCACTGACGTTGGGTCTACTGGTGTCAACAGCAAATGCGTGTCAGGTCCTGACGATCCTCTTCTGACACTATCGGCAGGTTCTAGCTGCGAATGATGAACACACGTGACTACTGGAGGTTTGCGTCTAGTGGGGGCACCTCGAAAGAGTCCGTTCTGGGGGTGCAGTTCTACTCTACCACACAAGAGGGCACCCTGAGTCGCAGTGAACTCGATGGCAACTGGTTTCATCAGCGAGAGTTTGGAGCTGGAGGATCGCGTTCAGGACTGGGTGCCATTTGCTGGATGTGTCATTACTGAAAACAAGTCTGAAATGTTCTTATTGATGAAATTCAGACGATAATAATGGTGGTCCGCAGAGGATGGTTAGAAGATCCAATGTCACTACAAGGAGAGTCTGGTACAGGAAGTGCTGAGTTATTATAAGCTCTTCTTTCCATTGAAGAGCACTCAGCCATCCACGTGGGTAGTCAACATCCTTTGACCTTTAAAGAGGAGCTCCGGTGATGTCTTGGGCTAGGTATGGGGCTGGGAACCACAAGGTCAGAGGTTGAAACCTACCAGCTGCTGCTCAGGAGAAAGATACGTGTTTCTGCTCCTGTATAGATGGACAGCCTTGGAAACCCTTGAGGAGCGTTCTACTTACTGTGCCTTGTAAGGTTGCTGTGAGTTGGAATCCACTAGGCTGCTAAGTAATGTTGCCATTGGAGACGGCGGTGCCTGCCCGTCAACCTCAACCCAAGGCGAAATCTAGCCCAAGGGACTTCGTTTCATGATCCCTGCATTTGAACTTATGGTCAAGTTCTCTTTTGACTTTATGATGGGTTGAAGCTTCAGTAGCCATCGTTTAGCAATCTACTTTTTCTGTTTGCAAAGAATATAAATGTTTGGCATCTGCTACTAAAAGCTGATATAAAGCAAAACAAATAGGACATTTTAGGGATGATGTAGAAAAAGGAGAATAATTGTACAGGAAACTACCTATATTATGGAAAGAAAACAAACAAACCTCTGAGCTTCGGGGCAGGAAAACAAATAGGGAAATATTGTGAATTTGCCCACTTCACATTGAAAGAAAGAAGGGAGTATATCAGATAAAAAGACTTTTCAACTTAGAGCTCTGAAATATTTACAAAAAAATCTTTATGAAAAGGGCCATTTCGGAACAACATATCAACCTGTGTGATCACGGGGTGTCGAA
>NW_022111324.1:41451212-41468465 GCF_000313985.2 Echinops telfairi | reverse complement strand
AAAAAAAAAAAAAGAAAAGGGCCATTTGACAACTTAATGCACAGTGCTGCCAGAAGAGGTTCAATTGAAACGACTAGCGTAACTGGACTCAGCAGCTCCTGAGCGTGGGTTTGAAGTCCGCATTGTCCAGCATGGTATCTGCCAGAGACTGGTCTCTCCTGACAACACGCCCAAAGCCTGTGAGGCAATGCTAGCCATCCTTGCCTCTCAGGAGCGCGTTGGCCGTACTCCTTCCTAGACAGATTGGTCTGCTCTGTGAGCAGTCCATGGTACTTTCGATAGTCTTCTCCAGCGCCACAGTTCAAGTGCACTGACTGCTCTGCAGTCTCCCTTATTCGATCGTGGAGTCATGGTTACAGGTTGGGCTGTTAACTGCACTGCCAGCTGTTTGAAGCCACCAGCTGCTCCTTCCGGAGAAAGACAGGACTTCTGCTTCTGTAGAGTCTTGGGAACCCACGGGGCACTTAGTCCCACCCTGTCCTATAGGATTGCTAGGAGTTAGCATGTACTTGATGACAGTGAGAGGTTCTTACATACATGTCTTCATTCCTTCTTCCTCCCTCCATGAATAAACTACACGAGGGCAGGGACTTTTGTCTGTTTCACAGAGAAAATCAGCTTGGAACAGCACCTGGCACAAGCTTTGCTCTTAATAAATATTTGTTACACGGAAAACAGAATTGTTTGTTTTTATATATATACCCCAGCATCAAGTTTGGTTTTATTTGTGTTTGCTTAAGAAGAACTTGAAGAACTTGTCTGTCACTAAAGACCCCACGTCCATTTCAGTTTTACTTTCCTCCATTTTTTGGGTTAGTTTGTTGGAGAACACACTCAATCCACTGTTTAGGTTTGGGGGTAAGGAATCTGGAGGTGTTTTTTTTTGGGGGGGTGGCTTTTAAAGAACTATATATGGTTCTACAGCCATCTCAAGAAATGAAGTCAACAATGATGTCCTATTAAACCTTCTGTGTGTGTGTGTGTGCGTGTGTGTGGTGTGTGTCTTTGTCTTCCTCCCTATTCCACATCAGCATTGAGTTAATTTTTGACTTTGTTTGCATTTAGAAGTTTCTCCTGGGTGTATTTGATGAAAAGGTTTGGTTGATGCTTGAACCGATTTAAAAACTGAAGTTTCTTCAGAAACGAACACCAGTGTTTCCCAAAGAGGGTGATCCTGCCTTCTGGGAGTCCGGCGGGGGCAGCACTCAGACTATACAAGGTCCTATGGAAAGGCCGCTATTTGCACTTTATCATGCAATTTTCAGTGGCCTCTTAAGCGTGTGAAAGTTGGACATTGAATAAGAAAGACTGACAAGGGTGGATGCACTTGCTCTATGGTGCTGGCGAAGAATATTGGAAGTGTCACGGACTGACTGCTAAAGGACAGACAGATCTGTCTTGGAACAAGTGCGGCCAGAGTACTCTGGAGTAGCAAGGATGGCGAGACTTCCTCTCACCGCCTGTGGACATATTGTCATGAGAGACCAGTCCCCGGAGAAGGCATCATGCTTGGTAAAGTAGAGAGACCGCAAAAAAGAGCAAGCCCCACTGGCCTTGACAAGGTGGACTGACAGTGGCTGATGGAGGGCTCGGGGCATAGAAACAACAGCGGGGTGGTGCGGGGCTAGACAGTGCTTGGTACTGTTAAGTATCAGGCCACTGCATTGAACTGACCGAATGGCACACACGCTATCCTGGAGTACAGCGATAGTACAATGTTTTTTCATTGCCAGAAGGGGCACTTAATTATTTTGTTTTCCTGAAAAAGGGGTGGGAGGCTAAATAAGTTTGGGAGCCTAAGGTGTAGACTAATCTTTGTAGTATTTCTCTAAGGCTTATTTTTTTGTTCCAATAAATAAGTGATTAAATTGATTAATAAAGACACCTGTATATAATTCAATTTTTGATATAATTCATTCATTCACTAACTCATTCATCACATTATTTTATTGAGCATCAAGTGTGCACCAAGCATGGCATGCATTACCAGAGATGCAATCATAAACGCATTGCACTTTGTCTGCAGTAGATGCTCTTTTAAGCATTTTGCATTTACTTGCTCATTTATTCCTTACAACTACTGAGTAAGTTATTGCTAGCGTTTGATGCTGTCAAGTTGGTTTTAACTCATAGTGGCTTGATGCACAATAGAAAGAAATATGTCATGGCCCTGGGTCCTCCTCACCATCACTGTTATGTTGAACCCATTACTGTCAATCAATCTCATCGAAGGTTTTCTTTGTTTTGCGGCCCCTCTAATTTTTATGATGTGCTTTTAAAGGGTCTGATTCTTCCTGATAATACGTTCAAATTATGTGGAATGAAATCTTACCATCCTTGCTTCCAAGGGGCATTCTGGCTGTACTTCTTCTCAGACAGCGTTGTTCCTTCTTCTGGTGGTCTGTGATATGTATTTTAAATTCTTTGCCAGCACCGTAATTCAAAGGCATCAATTCTTCAGATTTCCTTATTCATTGTGCAGCTTTTGCATGCACATGAGATTACTGAAAATACCATGGCAAGAGTCAGGATCCCTTTAGTTTTCAAAGTGACACCTTCGCTTTGGAACACTGTAAAGATCTCTTTCGTAATAGATTTCCCCAGTGAAATATGTCTCTCGATCTCTGAACTGCTGCTTCTGTAGGAGTTGGCAGGGAATCCAAGTGAACTGAAGCCTGGTCAGTGTCAGTCTTTTCTCTGTTTACCAGGATTTTTTTTGTTAGTACAGTTGTGATGATTTGTTTTATATTGAGGTGTTATTCACACTGAAAGCTGTTCTTCATCAGTAACTATTTCAAGTCCTCTGGGCTTTTAGCAATCAAAGTTGTGTCATCTGCACATTGTAGGTTGTTAATGAGCCTTTCTCCAATCCTGTTACCACAATCTTCTTCATAAATCCAGCTTGTCAGACTATTTGTTCAGTACACAAACTGAATTAGAATGATGAAAGAAGACAGCCCTGCTACACCATCCTTTAAAAAGAAATAACTCAATACCCCTTGTTCTGATCCCATGACTGCCTCTCAATCTTTGTATAGGCTCTTTGTGAGCACAATGCGATGTTCTGATATACCCAGTCTTTGAAATGTTATACATAGTTTTCTACTGCCCACACAGTTTACTGTTCTCACAGTCAGTTAATAAAATACAAGCAAACCTTGCAGTGTTTTCTCTGCTTTCTCTAAGACCCATCTGACAGTACTGATGAGATCATTTATCCTCTTGCCATTATGGCTTGAATTTCTAGCAGATTACAGTTGGTGCACTACTGTAATCTTAAAAATTACCTTCAGCAAAGTTTTACTTGCTTGTGATGGTAATGGTACTGTTCTATAATGTCCACATTCTGTTGGATCCTTTCTTTAAAATGAGTGTAAATATAGCTCTCTTCCAGTCTATTGATCTGTTGACTATATTTTGGCTGCAATGTTTTAATCGGAACATTGTGGAGTCTTGTTTTTCTCCAGAGCAGTTTGGACTTCTTCCTTCAATGTCATCAGAAATGGCTGAAGTTTGATTAATTCTTTTTGATACAATGACTCTGTATTCGCTGCTTCTCCATTTGATGTTCGCTGCATCATTCAACCTTTTGCCCCAGGAATCTTGCAGTGTTGCTACTTCAGGTTTGCATTTTGTTTTGGTTTCATTTGGCAAATAGAACGTTCACTAAACCTTAAATTACAGCTCAGTTTCGCTGCCAGTCCAAGGTCAAGTGAAATGCCCTTCTTAACCAGAGAAATGCCAAAGATGTTTTTCCCTTTGGTTTTTCTGACTCCAGGGTGGGCCCCGGTACCAGCATACTTTCCTTTGTCTTCTCCAGCTGTCCTTTGGAATTTCCTGCTCCACTCTGTTACTTCATCACTCCTTCAGCTGCTTTATATTGACCTTCCCTACATTCAAGAGCATAAATCAGAGCCTCTTCTGACATCCACTTAAATCATGTCTTTATTTCCTGTCTTTTTAAATGACCTTGAGTGTCCTCATATATGGTAGGAGCCCTGGTGGTGTCGTTTTTACGAGTTGCTTTGCAGTCTGCATGGCCGGCAGTTTGAAACCACCCTTCGTCCCTGGGTGGAAAGACTGACTTTCTACTCCCATAAACAGTCACGGACTCTGAAAGCTATGGGGAACCACTCTGCGTCAACCTTGGCCCCATGATGGTGAGCGTGAGCCGGTTCTTCATGTCAGCCCACAACTTGTCTGGCCTCAAGTTACTAGTGTTCAACGCAACAAGTCTACTCTGGATATTTTCTCTTGATTCAAGTGGGAAGTATCCAAGGCTGCACTTTGGCTCTTGTAGACTCACTTTCATTTTCTTCAGCTTCAACTTCAACTTACTTACAAGCAGCTGATGGTCTGTTCCACAGTCAGTCCTCGGCTTTGTTTTCAGTTGATGATATTGAGCTTCTCTGAGGTCTCTTTCCACAGGCAATCAGTTGGTTTTTGTGTATCCCATCTTGAGATGGCCACATAAATTAAGTTACTATTATCACCCATGTTTTATAGATGAGCAAATTGTGGGAATTGGGGAGTAGGGCGAGACTATGTCTTAGCACCATGGAAGTCAGGCTCCACAATTCATGGTCCTAATCACCATAATGTACTTCTTCAATACAGTCATCATATAAATAGGAAATTGTGGTACAATGTGATATATTCAGTAAGGAGTTTAAAATAGACTGGAAGTGGATCTAACTTGATCTCAGACTGTCAGGGAAACTAAACTATAATTTAGTATTTAGTGAGTTTTCCATTTCCAGGTATTCTAAATCTGCCAATAACTGATTTCACTATCTTATATTACTGGTTCCTTCTAGAAAATGAAATGACGTTCTCTGATAAATTCAGCAGCAACCACAACAAAAAGGGCAATCTAGTTAAGGAGATTTACGTTTCTGTATTTGTTTCTCAGCATCAGGGCTTTTGCTTACACAAACTTGATAAGACTTTACAATTTCACCTTGTTTTTCTAGAGAAAAGCATGCCCAGGCCAACACTCGGCACATCTGTGTATTTGAGAATTCTGGGTGGTGGATACAAACGCCTTAGGGTCTGAAGAAGGAGAGGCTGTTTGGAAACATGTCTAGACAAGTGCTTACTCCTTAAAGCCCACATGTGAGCTGGGTTCCTCAATTTAGAGGTTAGAACACGTTTTAAAATTTTAACTACCTGGCTGTTTGGTATGCGTGTGACTTTTCTAATTCCTGTTCAAGTTTCTAAGATTTTTCTTGTTTGTTAAATGGCTTTGGAGAGTTTTCAAGTTACTTAGCATTATGGACAGTACTCATCATTACCATTGCAATGTATTATGCTGCCACCTGAGCAATAGAAGGTCCCGAGGTTAAGTGTATTTTTAATCACTCGTGGTAGGGTCTTCATTGGGCTAAATCAATTATAAATAAATATATATATATATGTTGCTGGAGAATTTATTACAAAGCACAAGAAATAATTAGGTTTATCGAGGAAGCACTTTTAGTTTCACATATCCAGATTAAATCGATGTGTGAATTCTCCATGGAGAAAACCCTTGTACGACAGCACTGCAAGGATATGAAGAAAATAATTGTGGGTTTTCTGAGAAAGTAGAACACTGTATTTGATTATTATCTTGGCATGTTTGTTCATAAACCTGCCTGGGAAATAAGGAGCCATGGTTAGCATACTGGATATACATTGGCTGCAAGGTCAACAGTTTGAAACCACCAGCCAATCCTGAGCAGAAAACGAGGCTATTCCTGTAAAGAGTTACAGCCACAGACACGCACAGCGGTGCTTCCGCCCTTCCTTCTAGGCTAGCTGTGAGGTGGCATCGATTGGATGGCAGTGAGTTTGGTTCGGTTTTGGATTTGGCCTAGGGAATAAAGGAACCCTGCTGGCATATGGCACAGTGGTTATGCTTTGGGCTACTAACGGCAAGGTCAGCAGTGCAGACCACCAGCCAGTTCCAGGAGAGAAAGGCCAGGGTTTTCACTGCCTTAAAGAGTGACAGCGTCAGAATCTCCCAGGGGCCGTTCTGCCTTGTCCTAGGGGCTGCTCTGAGTCAGAATTGACACGACGATGGCAGTGAGTGTGGCTTTGAGTTAGCTCTGCAGGAATTGGGACTATGCAGACAAGCTGAGTGACAAGTTTAGTTAACGTTTGTTTTTCTATTGCAGTGGATTCCTTAAAATCATTGAAAATCCTTTCATTTCTATAATGTATATGCTTTAAAACAAAACAAAAACACTGTTGCCATCAGGTTGACTCTGATCCTTAGTAAACCCAAGTATGCCCGGTCGAACATACCTCCTTACCGATTACTAGGTTGGGCGTCTCGATTAGGCTTCTTGAAATGAGACCACCAGGCCTTTTTTCTGAGGCACATCTGGGTAAATTCAGGTACTTGCTGAGCACTGCACTCGTTGTACCTCCCACAAACTGGCTGCTACTTAAAGGAGGACGATGACAGCAGTCAGAATCAGTCAGAGTGAGGGACTCATTCAGAAGAAGCAAATTGAAGAGGAGTGCTGCTTCAATGACCAGTCATAAAGAGAAAATAAATGAATGATCTTTCAGAATCTACGAGTAATAAATCAATTGAGAATGGCTTCAGATGAGATAATGGGCCATCATAGGAAACAAATCTTTCCTAAGAACCAGGGAGGAGCTGAGGAAGTCCTCCTTTCCCTGCTGTTTAGGGACATGACTCGCATCCTGAGAAATTGCCACCATCAAGGACAGGTCAACAGGAGCAACGCACCAGACAGACACACACCCGTATTGGCTCCTGGGCCTTGGCAGTCCTGCTGCCAGTTGCTTTGTATAACCTGGTGCGATCTGCTCAGACAGGAGGGATCAAAGCACCGAAGAGCTAACTGTGAACATTCAAAGGCGAAAAAGGCTGCACATGATCTGGAAATTGTCTTGGTGAAAAGCTTCCCAGTGTTTTAATTTCTTGCAGCATTTTACCTTTGGAGGCTTGACGAAATTTGACTATGGTTGAAGTTAAATGCTCAGCTGGGTGCTTGCTTCTATCCTTTTTCCTAATGAATGCACAATATGAAATGCTTGAGAAATTGGATTATCTGACTTGGATTTTCTTCTCTATTTGTCTCAACTGCTCAAATCTTTCCCCTGGAAAGAAATTGCTGAGCTTCTTCAGTATGGGGGAGGGGGGATAAGAGAGATGGTGATGCCCTTAGTCATTAGATAACTTCAGCTACTTAATAAGTGATTGGCCACGGCTGGATGATTGCTCCAGGCAATGTTCTGAGAGTGGTTTAAGACCAGAAATATAGTGTCCTTTTAAAATGTCAAGGGCAATGGAGACAAGCATGATAGAATGAATGGTGTTGGAGTCTGGCAAGGTCAATGGTGTTAAAACTCACTTAAAGATATGTGTATATGTGTATATATATGTGTGTGTGTATACACACACACATATATATACACATATACACATATCTTTAAGTGAGTTTTAACTTGGCCTGTTTAACTTCCCATGCAAAAATATGACTCTCTTTGCCAAAACTCTTGATATCCCACAATACTTATCCAATTGGTGACTGCTTCCTCAATTTAATTACCTTGGCCTCTCAGGACCCAGGTGTTAAGTAAAAAATTAGAGCACTTTGTCTTCATTTGATTTAAATTTTTAAAAACATTTCAGTAAAATAGGATATCAAAAATTATAAGGCATAAAGCAAGATAGTCACATATGGAAGGATATTTAAAAAGTAAATTTTCTCATCATAAAGAAATACACAAATTAAAATATAAGTTCTATTTTTGAATTTGGGGGACATTGTTCTAAAAATTTTAACAGTGAATAGAAGGCAACATCTTTCTGATAAAATTAGATAATATTATCTTTAATAGGAAAAGAAAGTTTAAAAAAATTGCTAATCACCGAACTCACTCAGGGTGACCAATACACCTAGATTCTCTAGAAGCAAGTCTTTAGTCTTACGAAACTTATTCTAATTGTTCATCCAAGATTTCACTAATAATATCTTTAATCAAAAGGGACAACAGGCTATAAATTTCTCAAACTGAAAGAAAAAATAAATGGAAGACTCAAGTTTTAATACTGAAAGATTTTATGGGCAAACAACTGATAAAAAATCACCCCCAAAATGGAAAGAGTACACAGTCACTGTATCAAAAAGAATTGGATGACTGATGCCCAACCATTTCAGGAGGTGGCCTATGATCAAGAACTGATATACGGAAGGCGTTGATGAAAATTAAGTCTTCAGGATTTGACCGAATACCAATGGAGGTATTTCAACAATGAGATGCTATGCTAGAAGCTCCCATTCACCCACGCTAAAATATTTGGAAGACCGATAACTAGCTAAATGGAAGGTGATCAAAGATAATGCATAAATTGTTGATTGGTATCATTAATATTGCATGCAAATATTGTTGTTGAAGATCATTTTAAAAGTTACAGTACTACATCGCTAGGGCCCTGCCAGAAGTTGAAGCATATTCAAAAGAGCAGGTGGATTGAAGACTAGAACTGGTCCCGTCAATGAATCGTAACCGAAAGCAGAGACGACCAGAAAGACATTTGCTGTTGTCAAGTGCCATCGAGGTCATTCTCGCTCGGATCCAATCTCTGTAGAGCAGAGTGAAACATGCCCAGACCCATACCATTCTCCAAATCACTGCTCTGTTTGAACCAGTTACAACCACCATGCCAACCTGTTTGGTGAGAGTAGTCTTCTTTTGGGCAGACCCTATATTTTACCTGAGGAATGATGCCGTTTCTCAGAACCTGGTGTCTCTTGAGAACATGTCCAAAATACATGCAATAAAGACTTGCCCTCCTCACTTCTAAGGAGTATTCTGACTATACATCTACTGAGCTAAATTTGTTCCTTTTTTGGCAGCCCATGGCATATTTAACATTTTTCACCAACACAATAATTCAAATGCATCAATTCTTCAGTTTTCTTTAGACAGTGCTCGGCTTCTTCATAGATGTGACAATTAAAAATACTACGACTTGGGTTGGGCACTCTTTAGCTCTATAATGATATCTGCATAACACTTCAGAGGTCTTTTAAAGCACATTTGCCCAATTCTGTGCCATTGAGTTGATTGTGACTCATGGCGACCCCATAGGACAGAGTAGAACTGCCCCTGTGGGTTTCTGAAAGTAACATTTTATGCTAGTAGAAAGCATCATTTTCTCTCTTGGAGTGGCTAGTGATCTGGAGCTGCTAACCTGGTGGCTAGCACACTAATGTTAGGCTATCAATTGTTATGTGTTCCATTTCTATATTTATGATTTCCCATTTTCTACATTCATCCTTCTCCCATTCCAAATTCCGATTGTTAATGTTGTTTCATCTCATTTTGCGTCATGTCATATGAGCAAATAAAGTTCCTAGAAGTTCTACTCTATCCACATCATGCAAGTTGATTCTATTTTGAGGGTCGAGCTCTTATTTAGGAACCCTTGTGGTGTAGTGGGTCCAGGTTGGGCTGCTAACTGCATGGTCAACAGTTCGACACCAGCAACTGCTTTTTTGGAGACAGACGGGCCTTTCTACTCCCATAAAGAATTACAGTCTCGGAAACTCAAGGGGCAGTTCTACCCTGTCCAGTTGGGTCACTCTGCGTTGGCCTCGACTTGATGGCATTGAGCTTTGGTTTTGAGTTTGGCATTTTGCTTGTTTTGGTTTAACTCTTCGGTCACATTTTGAGTGCCCTCCAACGTGAAGGGTTCAGCTCCAGGCTGTATGTCAGACAACGTTCTACTCCTATGCAAAGGGTGTCACTGCTCAATTTTAAAAAGAAGTAGATCTCCAAGTCTTTCTTTCCAGTCATGTTGGTCTCAAAGTTCCACTGACATGTGTTCACCAGGGGAGCTCCTTTTGTTCCTTGAAATAATGATGGCATAGCTTCCAGAATTACCACAACACACAAGTCACCGTAGTATAAGAAACGGACAGCCAAGAGGTGGAGAATTATATTTGCTTTGTTTTACTGAATATAAAAATAAATTAGACTATTTGTATAACACCAAAAATATGGGTATTCAAGAACACTTCATTGTGCCCATGTGGAACCTGTGGGCTGTTGTGTGGCTTAAAATTAGAAACTGTGCATCAGAATTGTATTCTTTCCCTATGCTTATTCAATATGTATGTTAAAAAATAATGTGAAAACTTGGATGATATAAAGAACACAGTATTGGGACTGGAGAAAGGCTCACTAACAAGCTGGGATATACAGATGACACAACCTTGCTTGTTGAAAATGAAGAGGACTGGAACATTTGCTGATGAACAAACATTTTAAACTTCAGCATGCATTATACCTCAACATAATAAATTAAAAAATCTTCAGACTATTACGATAAATGGAGAAAACACTGAAGTTGTCAAGCATTTCATTTTACTTAGATCCCCAATCAATACCCATGGAAGTGGTAGTGAATAAATCAAAACACTTATTGCATTGGAGCCATCACCTTTAAAAGACCTCTTTAAAGTATTAAAAGGCACAGATACCACTTTAAGGAATAAAGCGTGCCCCATCTAAGCCATAGTATTTTCATTAGTCTCAAATGCATGCAAAAGTTGCACAATGAATAAGGAAGAATGAAGAATTGCTCCCTTTGAACTCTGTTATTGGCAGAATATTGAATATACCATAGACTACCAGAATAAGAACAAGTCTGTCTTGGAAAAAAATGCTCCTTCGAAGCAAGAATGGTGAGACTTCATCTCACACACTTTGGACACGTTATCCCGAGGGGTCAGAGCTCAGAGAAGAGCATCGTGCTTGTACTATAAAGGGTCAGCGACAAAAAGAAAGACATTCGAGGAGATAAACCAACATCATCACTGCAGCAATGGATTCAAAGACAGCAATGGTTGCGAGGATGATGCGCCAGAGGGTTTTTTACTCGGTTGTCACTGTAATTTGGAAACAACTCAATGGTCTAATAACAACAACAGATCCTTGACTTATAATAAATTATTCCATAAATATAGAAAAACTGGTTCATTTTTTAATGCAATAAAGCACTCTCACTTTTCCTTACAAAATAAATGCTGTCAATTCCCTGTAATCCAACTGAAACAGCCACAGAATGACACTGAATGCTTTTTGTGGTCGTGAAACAATGAGGTCTATGGAATAGTCGATATCTCCCACATAAAAATTCTCAATAGAATTTTTGTTTATTTACTATCCTCAAGTTTAGGCCATCATTGTTAGAAATGCAATATTTTACCCCTTACTTAAAACTTCAAATTTGAGCATTGAGATAATAAACTAAATAAGGAGCATATTCAATACCCATACAAAAGTCTAACCCCCCAAAAGACCAAACTACACTTCGATCCTTATCTGCTTCATAAAGTCTTTATTGGCATCTCCAATGGATCCTTCTAGCTCACTTTGTCCATACTACTCACATGGACTTCCATAAACGCTCACATCTCTAAATGGATCTGCGCACAGTTTTGCTTGTACTACCTTTTGCCTTAGTAGCTACAAAAATGAGGACAGATATACCACTTCCTTAGATGAGGGTGTTTCAACATTTTATGGAAAGATTCTATTATCTAATGTTCTTACAGAATGAACTTGGAAAAAAATTATTAGGTCATCTTCTCAGAATGATCTTTACTGTTGATTAGAAAATGGAATCTTACTATGCATATTTATAATTCCCTTGTTGTTACTACTAGGATATGAACTTTCTGAGTCTGTTTTCCATATTACATTCTTAGAGTGGAAAGAACAAAGACATCATCCAACCTTTCACTCAGTGCAGAACCTTATCTTTCTGGTCTGTGAACAAATCCAATAATTTAGAGCCTTTCTTCTTCACAAGGATGCTAGTATCACTTGTAAACATTTTTAGTTATTTGAAAATTGTCCCTTCTGTATAGCTGAAATTTATCTTTGTAACTACCTACATAAATTCCAACATGTCCTTCAAAACACAGTAGCAGAACTGATAATTATCTTGATCTGGGGCATGTATATAGAAACATATTCTCTTTGTGGAAAATTTATTCAGCTTTAAATATATGATGAAGATTCACCATTGCTGAATTATTGTGCTTATTATTGTAGCAGGTAAACTGGTATTTTGAAAGGGTAATTTTATAGATAATGCATTAAATTTAACAGTGAACATATAGATTCAGGAGTAGAGATTTATGACATGTATGAAATATTTCATTCCCACCCTTATCCTTTTATTGGTTGAATTCTGATACCACTCATTGCCCTGAAGTCTCATAGAGTCAATACCGACTCACAGCAACCGCATAAGACACAGTAGACCAACTCCTCAGATAGGTCCAAGATGGTAACCAGTTAGTGTAGCACATAGACTAAGGCTCCTCCTATGGGTTTGAGCAGCTGATCTTTGACCCAGTGATTAATCCATTGTGCCAATAGGACTCCTTTGACCACCAGAGAGGAAGTGAAAATGCGCTTGAAAGTTACATCCATCCATCTCAGAGGCACTAAAATGAACCAGTGATTAGAAGGCTTGGTAGAATAATGAAATCGATGGAATTTTGCATCAAAGAACCCTTTGTGTAAATTTTTAATGGATTAAGAAGCTAATTAAGAAGCATTAAAATTAAGAGAAAGAGAGGCAGAGAGGCAGAGAGGCAGAGAGACAGAGAGAGGGGAAAAGGTTGGAGCCTAATCTGTGTCTGTAAGATAGAAATATAGTCACCTGAAAATGTTCTAATCACAAATAGATCATCATCTGAACTGTGAAACCAGCTTGAATACATTTTAAGTGATTTTGAGGAACTCTTGCTTGGTTGGATTTTAAAATCTTAACAATTGGCTAGCACCTGCCTCGTTGTTCGATACTTGGAAGAAGTCATCGATGGTTTTACATTTGTCCCCCAAACAGTCTTTCCACACAGTCTTAGCCTACCCCATTTTTCCCCACCACACTATGTAAGATGAGCCAGGGAAGTCAAAAGGGAAAAAACAAAACAAAATCCCCAAACATTGTTACATGTCAACAAAACCTTGTGGACCTGCTCTGAGATCCCAAGTCAAAAGGCGGCTCTATTAGAATATCTAACTGGTAAAATTACTTTAACTGCAAACCGGTGAACTAAGATGTTTCATTTGGCTGAAACATAACGCTTGAGGGTCACAGCAGACACAGCACAAGGCCAACTGCGCTCGGAGTTGTGAGGGGCCTGATTGCACAACTGGTTCTGATCACATGGCCGGTAATAACTCCAACAGATTTGGCAAAATGCATTAAGAAGAGGAAAACTATCAAGTAATAAATGTGGTTCAATCAAATTACAAAGGATTTCATTTTTAACAAAATAATTCTCTCAACAATATTATCTCTTATAGTGAAACTGAGATTTTATTAGATGCTTCTCAAAGTTGGAATTAAATCAGAAAAAAAAAGAATACATTTTCAAGCTATGTCAACTGGCAAGTAGAATTTAATAAACCAAAATCATAATTGGAGCTAAAACCTGCCCCTCAAATAATTACAACTGCCATAGAGGAAGGAAACAGTCTCCCTAAGGCTCATTAATTTTTTTTAGCTAAGAAAGCAAAATTTACTTGGAATTTGTGTCGGAGATCAATACTTGCCACCGGGAGTTCTGAGATTTGGCAGCTCTTTTATTGAGTGATTTCAACATTCATGTATTCAGCAATTATTTGTTAGGTTTTCCACTAAGGGGAAAAGCAAGGTGTATCTCCTAGGGCTACAGTGGTCAGCAAGATATTCAAGATCTCTTTCATGGTGGACACTTCTAGGCAGGGCTATAGTAAGGAGAAATTTATGGAAGTATGTGTTTTTATAAGATCAGATAGTGATAAATACTATGAAGAAAAAATATATTAGTGTAAAGAAATACAGGTTCACTAGATAGGAGATACTAAATAGAAATCAAATATATGCCTTCTAGATTTTCGGTCTGGCCCACGGAGTAATGACTTTCCTGAGAGGGGAGGAGAGGGTTTTGATTACTCTCATTGTGTCATTGTCGTTGACTTTGGTTGAGTTTTGTTTTGACATGCACAGCAGTGGGGGGAGGGGTAGTAAGTCAGATGGAGAAGAAAAATGTTTAGACATGTTGTATTTGAAAAGCGTTTTAGTGAACTAAAGTATAAGCATTGGGCTGCTAACTGAAAGGTTGGTTCAAATCCACCAGCTTATCTGTGGGAGAGAAATGAAATAGTTTGCCCCACAACGACTTACAGAAATCCTAGAGAGCAATCCCACTCGGTCCTATAGGGTCCTTATGAGTTGGAATCAAACTGATGGCATAGGGTTATTTGTTATGTAAGCGGAAAAGTTAAAGAAGATTCAGGAGAATGTCTGAGGCTAGAGATAAAAATTCAACTGTTCTCACAGGAACTTGTGGGTGGGGCTTTCTGGGATGATCCAATACACTGTGACTGTGGCTTCCCTATCTGTGTGCATGACAGAACTCATGGGTTACATACCTGTACTTCATCGCATACGTGTCAGAGAGAAGTCTCTCGTTGAGAGTTTTCTCCATCTAGAAATATCAATGCTGCAGACAGATTTTTTATGTGTGGAAGAGCTACCCACTCTTCATTACGAAGTGTGGCTGGTCTGAGGTATGGAACACTTGCCTAAGGACTGAGTCTTAGCTGCTCACAGCTCAAGCGGAGGTACCGATACAGGTAAGGTAAGAGTGGCTGTGATTGTGATGCAGAGGGAGGCAGGTGTCTCTGAAGGCAGACTCAGTACGTGTATGCTGCTCTAGCTGTGGATTTGGGGTGAAGAGGTCAGGTAGAAGGCACGAATATTGCTTATGCTAAAGATTCACTTTCCTGTAGAAAATGTTTGGAAATCTTAATACATAGAAAGAGACATGGAATGTCAAAATAGTCAACCTAAAGAACTCAAGACAGGTAGCAGACCCTGCCTGTATGAGGGTTTGCAATAGGATCTACTATAAATACAATTCTCTGTGCCCTAAACTCTTTCCTAAGCATTTCTTAATCATTGAATAAGGAAGACCAGAGAAGAGTTGATGTGCTTGAATTGTGGTGCTAGCAAAGACTATAGAAAGTACCATGGATGTCTAAAAGGACAATCAAACCTGTCTTGGAAGAAGTATGGCCAGAGTGCTCCTTAGGGCAAGGATGATGCGACTTCATCTCATGTACTTTGGACATGTTATCAGGAGTACATACTGTATATACTCGTGTATAAGCTGAGTGTTTTCAGCACATTTTAAGTCCAGTTTTTGTGGTAAAATCAGTTGCCTTGGCTGAAATTCGGGTTAGCTTATACCCGCGTATATACGGTACATTGATACAGATAAGAACTCTCAAGGAAGGAAGAAATGGAGGAAATTATGCGAAGTGAAGTAAGCCAAGCACAAAAGGACAAGTACAACATGAGTCCTCTGAGGTAGCTCAAAAATGCAAAAGGGGCATAGGGGAAAAGCTACTGTATACATACATTCCTGGGGTGAGTTCCCCAGGTAGTATGGCAGGGGCCAGACCCAATCCAGGGATACATATGGCAGCCAACTAAAAAGGAGGGGGAAAGAGAAGAAAAATAAAAGACATGGGAAACTGGGGAACAGGGCACTTACCCACCCAAGGGGAGGGTGTTGTTTATATCTCCACAGGGAGAGAGGGACTAGACTTCAACTCGGTGCACCAAGACAGGAATGCAACATACTAACATGAAGCAGGGAATCAATAGAGAGCTATGAGGGGCCAGCCCCTCCCCAATCCCAAATACGTAGACAGACCTCCCCAACCAAAGAATTCACTCCAGAGGACAGGACTGAAGCTACAGCTCAGGGAGAGGGCCATGACTGATCAGAGCACAGAGAAGCAAATGAAGAGGGAGGGAGAGAGAGTGGAGCACATCCTGGCCCACCAAGTCTTGAGGACAATATTCCTGCTTAGAGCAGCCAATGGACAGATATGAGACACAACATCCCTCGCTGACCCGTAGCCCTACAGGGGACAACACTGGAGTCACAGTGCGGGAATTGTGCCCTATCTGACCCCACCACACTTGAGTGAAACACTAAAGGTGTGCAACCAAACAGCAAGGGGGACAAAGCAATGAAGTGCCCGGGGAGTACCAAAAATAGACTGTGGGGCCAGGGCGTGACATCCCACAGTTTCCACACAGGTACACACTCCTGAAAATCAACAAACAGACCTCGAACTATTTATAGGCTTTTCTTTTGCTGTTGTTGTTTTTGTTGTCATTGCTGTGTTTTCTTTCGTTGCTTTGTTTTGCTCTGTCTTGTTTTTGTGCTTATTATTGTCTCTGCATGTCTATCTAGATAAGATAGGTGGGATAAACAATCCAGAGGAGCTGATACCAAGGGCTCAAGTAGAAAGCAAATGTTTTGAGAATGATGAGGGAAACAAATATACAAAAGTGGACACAATGGATGGATGGATGGATGGATTGTGATTAGAGGTGTATTAGCCCCCAATAAAATGATTTAAAAATAAAATTAAATAAAAAAAAAGAGCTCTCATGGAATTCAGGACAGATAAACCCCTCAGGAACAGTAGTGGGAGTAGTGATATCATGAGGGGAGGGGGATTCTAGAGGTGGGTGGGGGGAGAAAGAGGGAACATATCACAAAGTTGGATATATAGTGCCCCAAGGGGATGAATAATAGAAATGTAGGTGAAGTGAGACAATGGACAGTGTAAGGCATGAAAGAACAGTGATAATATATAATTGATTAAGGTTTCACGAGGGTGGGAGGATCAGGGAGGGAGGGAAAAAAAGAGGAGCTGATAGTAAGGGCTCAAGTAGAAATAATTGTTTGGGAAATGTTAATGGTAGCATATGTATAGGTGTGCTTAATACCATGGAATGATGGATTCTTATAAGATTTGTAAGAGCCCCCAATAAAATGATATCTTTTAAAAAAGGAGAGACCAGTGCTTGGAGAAGGACCCCGTGCTTGGTAAAGTAGAAGGGCAGCGACAAAGAGGAAGACCTTCGACAGAATGGCACAGTGGCTGCAACGAGGGCCTCCCGCACAGGAACAACTGTGAGGCTGGTCCGACCCGGCAGTGTTTCCTTCTGCTGTGCACAGGGTCGCTATGGGTCAGAACCAGCATGGTGGCACCTAACAACAGCAATAGACATTTTCTTCCACTTCTTACTCTATTAAAAGCCTAGTGATTACCAGAGAATCTCACTTTCCTCTGAGCTCTTTTAAGTGATGGTAGAACAAATCTTTATTTTTTAATAATTAAATCATTTTATTGGGG
>NW_022111324.1:41445314-41449386 GCF_000313985.2 Echinops telfairi | reverse complement strand
TGGCTCCTGTGTGCTCTGATCAGACAAGTCCCTCTCCTTGAGCTGTGGCTTCAGTGCTGTCCTTTGAAGTGAATTCTTCTGTGGTGGAGGGTGGTGCTGTCCACTTAGTTGGTAATGGGGCTGGCCCCTCAGGTCTCTCTATTGGGGTAGAACACATCTTTGACACAGTGGTGGTATCCGGGTCCGACAAATGAACTTTTCAGCTGTTCTACATTTCAAGGACAGAATCTATACAGTGATATTGTGAATTATTCAGATTTTAATGATTAACTTCTTAGTGAAGAATGTCTAAATCTTTTGTTCTTTTATTTTTAGAAAACACTTTCTAATATAAACTGGGCAGCATGCTTGAATTACAGAGTTGATACCTACTGATTATTAATTTGAGAGTGTTTCCATAAGTTGTTTGAATTCAAGGGATAGAAAAGTCTTAACCTGATAAGGTAGCCATGTCCCTTGGTGCTATTATTAACTCTGTCTGAAGGGATTCACAGGTGTCTGAATCTCTGAATTTGGTCTGTCAAACCATAGTCATTAAAATACACTACAATATATCATTTAGTTGTACACAGTATGCTCCTAAATAGTAGTTAGCAAACGTTTTGTAAATTGTGATTTTCAAAATTCATCTCTGTATATGGGAGCTTCTAAAACTGTCGAAAAGTGGATTTTAAAGATAATTTAAAATTTTCCACAAACTTTTTTTGAAGCATTCTCATCTAAGGAAGTGGTATATCTGTCCTCATTTTTGTAGCTACTATGGTAAAAGGTAGTGCAAGCAAAACTGTGCTCAGATCCATTTAGAGATGTGAGCATTTATCGAAGTCCATGTGAGTAGCACAGACAAAAGTAAGCTAGAAGGATCTATAGGGATGCCAATAAAGATTTTATGAAGCAGATAAGGATTGAAGGGTAGTTTGATCTTTTGGAGGGTTAGAATTTTGTATGGGTATTGACTTTATGCTCCTCATTTATTATTTTCAATTCTATGTTTTGAGTAAGGAGGGAAATAATGGATTTATAAGAACAAAGGGCCTAAACTTGAGGGTGGGGAATAAATAAAAATTCTACTCAACATTTTTAATTACGTGGGAGATGTCAACTATTCATACACCAAATCATTTCATGACCACAAGAAGCGTTCAGTGTTACTCTATGGCTGTTTTAATTGGGATTCAGGGAATCGTCAGAATTTATTTTACAAGGAAAAATGAACGCTTCATTTTTAGCAACATTGTGCCTGAAGTGGATGAACCCACGAACCAGAGCCCCGGGTGCCGTCACTTTGGCAGGTGGCTCTCATCGGGGTGTTTATTGTTAATAACCCTGCTATTTCTGCCTGAGGTATGAAGCCAGGATTCACAGGATCCCCTGCTGCACGCCTCCTTCCCTCCATGCGGAGAGCAGATGGGTGAGGCAGCGGAGAAATCCAGCCTCAGAGGCAACAACGTCTTGTTCCAGGGACTCGGGATTCGTCCAGCCCTTAGAGTAAATACTAATTGGCGTTGGTGAGTGGAAGTTAAAATTGAAACTTGGCCTTGCTTCTGAGACTGCTTGGAAACAATCTCTGATGGGTATCACTACTATCGAGAAGGATGTGACAGCCTGCTCCCATAGATTACTGCTGGGATATCTTATAGGAAAGTTTTACTCGGTCCGGTAGAGTTGCCATGAGTCTAAAACAAGTCTAGGGCAATGAATTTGTGGGTGGAGGGTTGGGGGTGGTGAAGAGATATTTTGATGAAATGAATGAAATGTTAACATTATAAGCATTTGCCAAAAGATTCCAATTAACTTGTTTGTTAAAACCAGATGCTTCCAGGGTAGGCATATAGGTCATGAGGTCCTTTCTGAACTTACAATAGGATCATGTTCATTTGCATGAAAAATGCGTTTTTATCATGCTGTTTGGATTCTTGTAATTTACATGAAATTCTATCTAACACAAATAGCAGGAAGTGGGTCTCTCTATTGAGTCTTTATTGAGCCACTGAGTCCTTTTATAGCTCAATTGTGGTAGTTAGCATTGTTTTATGTTTTTGTAAGTTTCTTTTTGCTTCAGTTTCCTTTGGGAAGAGATGGTGTATTTTTATCATTATATCCCTAGAACTGAGCCAGTGACCCAAATTGGGAAGCGAAAACATAATAGAAAGAAGCAAGCCAACATTCCTTCCAGTACAAATCACGGGGAATCATATGAAATACGGATAATTACTGTTTTGAAATGGACTGCACGGTGGTATTCCAGGTTTTCTCCAATTATAAGTGTGTATAACTTACCGTTAAAACAATATGCGAACGTGTGGTTTACCTAAATGCATACATCTTTAAATCAAGGGTTTATACTCCATTCTTGTTTTCATTAACATGATACATCTACAGGCACAAAACACAGGAGAGAATATGTGGCAATTTTGCCCAAGAAATTGTTTTCTTGAGGATTTGGGGGAAATTTAGAGAGAAGTCATCTAGTTGAATTCTAAACATTCAAATTGCTATAACGATCTTCGGGTTTTTCAAAATGTTCTCCTTGAGCAAGACTATTGATTTTCCTGGGCTATGCTAATTTGATTCACTTGCTAGAAGCTCAAGGGAAAAGCAAAGCCTGGAGCAAAGCCCTCCTTCAGATGCACGTAGCCATGACCATCAGGACCGTTGTTTGCCTCTGTGCTGATCACCTACTATTTTCCATCGCTGCAAGTTCTCTAGTTGCAGATCACTAAGTATTACTTCAGTACTATTACACTCCGCTAGATTTCATGATACTGTCAATGTTAGAAAAATTACATTTTATATGCCACCATTTTAAATTTGGGAAGCAATTGCACAAACTTGTTGTTGTTGCTGTTAGATGCTTTAGAGTCAGCTCCAATGCACAGTGGCCTTACATAGAACAGAACAAATCATTGCCCAGACCTGTGCCACCCTTACAATTGCTGCTGGGTTTGAGTTCACATCAGTTACAGCTGTGTTCACCAATCTTGAGGGTTCCTTCCTTCCTTCCTTCCCCCTGCTCTTTCCCTCATACTTTACCAGGCACTGTATCCTTCCCTATAGAGAGTGGTCTCTCCTGATAATGGGCCCCAGTTAGTAAGGCAGAGACTTTCCACAGTCATTTCTAAAGAGCATTCTATTAGCATTTAATTTCACTTTTCCACAAACTGTTTGAAGCCCCCCCCTGCCTTGTACTTCCTCAAAGATTGATAATTTCACATAGTGAAGAATCCTTGGTTTTAAGTTAAAAAAATGGACAGGGTATAGTTTGTACCTATATTTAAAATAATTTTTGAAGGAAGCAGTGGTATGTAATGTATTATGTACATCTATATCTGTTATATGCAACAGAGGTGGAATATGATCACTAATCCATGGTACTGAAAAAAGAAGTCCGAGCTACACAGGAGGCATTAGTGGAAAACCAGGCTTCAGTAACTGATGGAATATTTGTTGTGATGTTTCAACAGGATGATGAAGCCCTGAAAACACTCAACTATGCTAAGAAATCTGAAAGACAAGGACCTGGCAAATGGACTGAAAGAGATCCATAATTATACCTATCTGGTGTCAACTTGTGAAGGGATGGAATCTAGCCTGTCAATCAGGTCACAGCTTGATGACCTCATTTGGAGGCGCCATGGAAATAAATAGCTTATTGAAGGCCAGGTACACACAGACTCTCTGTTTGACATTCCTGTTGACAACCCAAATGGAGTCATGCTGATGATAGCCAGAGTCCTGGAGACCACATAGAGACCCCTGACAGCACTGAGGTTCTTCCACCACCACTGGACCCACTAGACTTTCCACCCACTGACCTGTGGTCTTCCTGCATTCTTTGTATTATTGCATATGTTTCGTGAGTTTGAAGAGGAATTTACAGTCTGATATCAGACATATGGGCTAATATCAGACTTATGGACTTGATCTGGACTGGGCTGGGATGTTTCTTTCTTTTTTTTAAATCATTTCATTAGGGGCTCATACAACTCTTATCACAATCCATACATACATTAATTGTGTAAAGCACATTTGTACATTCATTGCCCTTATCATTCTCAAAACATTTGCTCTC
>NW_022111324.1:41442199-41444220 GCF_000313985.2 Echinops telfairi | reverse complement strand
TACCTTAATACTAAACCTATAAGTATATGCACATAGATGTTCTTAATGTCTAATTACTCTTTATATAAAGCTCTTTCTTATACACATATGAGTGTCTATGAATTTGTTTCTTTGGCCAACCTGGACTAATGCAGTGACCCAACAGAATGTGGAAATGATCAAATAATATCACTAATCACATACACAAGTAAACTTTTGCAGAATATCATTAAATAATCACAATAGTACATATGCAGCAAGCTGTGAGAAAATCAAGCCAAATTCAAAGAGGATGTGAAATGAGGGATACCATTGTTGACATCAATGGAAGTAGAGAAATCCAGAAAGATATTTACTTGCGTTTTTATTAACTAACCAAAGCCATTCAATTGTGTGAATCATAACAAACTTCAGATACTACTGAGAAGACTGGGAATTCTAGAACACTTCATTGTGCTCACGTGAAACCTGGACAGGGAACCAAAGGAGGTGCTTCAAACAGAACAAGGGAATACGGAGCAGATTAAGAACAGCCAAGGTGTGTATCAGGGTGCATCTTCTTACCATACTTATTCAATTGGTATGCTGAGAAAATCGTCAGAGAAGTTGGAGTATATAAAGAACAAAAGCAGCATCAGGATTGGAGGAAGGCTGATAACAGCCTACAACAATCTAAGGACACAGGCTGGCTTGGTGAAAGCGAAGAGGACTTGAAACACTTGCTGAAGAAGAACGCGGAGACCTAGTTTCACTATGAGTTTCAACTCAATGTGAAGAAAGCAAAATCCTTGACAACATCATGATAAATACAGAAAAGGTTACAGTTGAGGCTTTCCACTTGTTTAGGTTCACAATCAATGCTCAGGGAAGCAACAGGTAAGAGATCAGAAGACATTGCATTGAATAAATCTACTGCACAAGACCTCTTTAAAGTGTTGAAGAGCAAGGATGTCACTTTAAGAACTGAGCTACACCTGATCTATGTCTGGTATTTTCAATTGCCTCACATGCATGAAAGTTGGACATTGAATAAAAAAGGGTGACGAAGAATCGATGCATCTGAATCATGTTGCTATCATAGAATATTGAAGTATTATTAGATTACCAGAACAAACAAATGTATCTTGGGAAAAGTATGACCAGCATTTTACTTAGAAGTAAGGATGGTGATACTTTCACATATTTTGGACATATTTTCAGGAAGGACAAGTCACGTCTTGCTTGGTAAACTAGGAGGGCGGCAAAAAAAGGAAGATCTTAGACCAGATGGATGAACATGGTGGCTGCAGCAACGGATTCAAACATAGCAACCATTGTGATGGTGGCACAGGACCTGGCAGTGCTTTGTTCTATGAGTCAGAACTGACCTCACAGCACCTAACAACAATAGCCTGTCTGTTGCCCTGGAATTGGTTCTGATTCTTGGCAAGCCCAGCGTTACCCCATGAGTTGGCAACCCAGAAGTTGCAGAGTAGAATGACTCCACAGGGTTTTCTTTGATGTGATCTTCTGAAAACAGATTCTAAGGGCTTTCTTCTAGTACTACTGGGTAGGGTGGCACGATCAACATTTAAGTTGCTGTGAATGGTTAAGTATCCAACAGCTAGCTGAAAGGTGGGTGGTTTAAACCCACCTAGAAACACCTTGCAATCTGCTTCTAAAAGCTCCTAGCCTTGAATACCCTGTAAAGACCCCTTGAGGCACAGTTGTACAGCACACATGAGGTCATGTTGGGTCCTAATCACCTGAGGGCAACTGACAAATGTACACAACTGACAACTAAATTTCACCATCATAGAATTTTATTTTATGCTAATGAATGAATGATAAAGGAAAACACTAAAACCCCTGTCATTGACTCAGCCACCACAGTGAACCTAAGGACAGAGTAGAAGAGCTCTTTACTGGTTTCTGAGACTGCACATCTTTACCTGAGCACAGAGCCTCATGTTGCTCCTGCAGAGCAGATAGTAGGTTTAAACTCACATCCTTAGTGTTCATATTTTAAAATATGGAATATAGTTGTAAAACAACACTGAATG
>NW_022111324.1:41431122-41441857 GCF_000313985.2 Echinops telfairi | reverse complement strand
CTGAAAGGTGGAAGTGGCTGGTAAACTGGATGTAGGCTCTAGGGATTCAGCAACAAGACAGAATGAGGGAGTCTTACAATTTCCAGAAGGCAGCCCAGCTGATGCATTTCTCCTCCAGCATGCATGGGCATCACACTTGAACACTAACGAAGCCCATCGGAACTGGCATGGGAAATTCATTGAAACCCAACAGGTAATAAGCAACCAGAAGAAATTCTCTCCTCTGTTTCTGAGACGTGGCTTCACTTAGAGACATCATGTGGCTGGGCACACTGGCAAAGGAGATTCTGTCAAAAAATGTCAGAATGAGAAATATTCTCTCTCTCCCAACGACAGAGCGAAGACCAACACAACCAACTCTGAGTCAGGGAAGCCTCTGCAGATCCCAGAGCCTGGAGTTTCTTCCCTCAAAAAAAGACATGGGATAACCTGACCTTAGCAACACCAGAATAAACCAACAAGACCAAAATAATATTGCAAAGGCTCTAGAAATTAACTAGTCACTGGACCCACTTCCCAAAAGAGTAGAACAAGACTCATGTGCTAAGCCTAAGTAAACTTTGGGAAGCTAAAGACAAAGAAATAGTATTGAACAGCCGGACATTGAAAATTACTGATAGAGGAAGATCAAGTCAAATGACAATGGTTTTTTATTTAAAACGAGGGAGGGCACAAGGAAGTAGCAGAGTGATTTTCATGGGCTGAAAAAAATAAGACCATCAAGAAGATTAAGTTCTAGAACTGGAGAAATGATCCTGTAGGAATGAAGGCCATCATTTGCTCATGTGTAAGTACAGATTAAAGTTGAAGAAAATTAAACAAGTATACTAGAGCCCAAATATGACCTTGAGCCTATCCCACCTGAACTTAGAAACATATTTGACCCATTTAACATTAGTGATGGAACATCAGATGGGTCGTGCGATGACATAAAAAATGCAAAACATGAGAAAGCAGGGGGTCATTGACAAGAGAATAAAAGCTCCAAAATGTATGTCAGATGAGACTCTGAGACTTGCTCTTGAACCTTGGCTATTGGAAAACAAATTGAAGAATGAAGACGTGAAAGCGTTTAACAGAACCTTTCAATGGGCATGGGGAGTTAGAAAGCCCCAAAGGAAGAGCATGCTCAGCACTTCTCATGCTGGACTAGATGGAGAAAATATTCAAGCCTCTAGTTGAAATACTCAAAAAAAAATTTTTTTTGGGTAAAATATAGCAAACAGGAAACATTAAAAGAAGATGGAAAGAATACATAGAGTCACTGTACCAAAACTAATTGTACCAAAAAATGGATATTCAACCATTTGAAGAGGTAGCATATGATCACCAATGGTATTGAATGAGGAAGTCCAAGCTGCACTGAAGGCATCAGCAAAACAACAAAGCTCTAGGGATCGACATATTACCAATCAAAATGTTTCTGTAAACCCAGTGTGTTAGTCTGGGTGCTTGAAAGAAACAAATCCAAGAAACTCATGTATAAGAGAGAGTTTTATAAAAAGGTTAAGTGTGCATCAGGAAAACATCCCTACCCAGTGCTGTCCAAGCCCACAAGTCCAACATTAACCCAAAGGTCCAACACCAATCCACATAGTCCTCCTCCATCTCATAAAACAGACGCTATGACACTGACTGCAGGAGGAAAGCTGAATCAGTGAACGTGTAAGCATCTCAGCACTGGCAGGGGTCTCCACACGGCTGCTCCAGCACCCAGGGCTGCATCAGGGTAGGTCCATGCGGCTTCTCCTCGGGGATGTCTGGCAGGAAGTGAGCCTTGCCAGCTGAAGCAGGGAACTGGCTAAGGCAGCTGCACCCTGGTCTGACCATCAGAAAGCAAGAGACTCGAGAACTCGAAAGGCAAGGCTCACTGAGCCATTTATTCCTCCGCCCTTCAATTAACCCCACATGTGTTTATCGGCCAGGTTGGCACAATAAACTAACTACCTCATGCAGGCAGTGTTGGAAGTACTCACTAGTCTAGTTCAAGAAATTTGGAAGACAGTGGCCTAGCCAACTGACTGGAACAGATCCATATTTGTAGCCTTTACAAAGAAATATGACTCCACAAAACACATGCGAGTAAAATTTTGCTGATTATAATTAAAAAAATCATTGCAGCAATATGCTGCTAGAGAGCTGCCAGACTGCCAACTAGATTCAGAAGAAGATATGGAACAAGGGGTATCATTGCTGATGTCAGATGGCTTCTGACTGAAGGCAGATAACATAAGAGAGATACTCAATTGCGTTTTATTGACTATGCAAATGTATTGACTGTGTGGATCATAACAAACTATGGACAACACTGAGAAGAATGGGACTTCTGGAACATTCCTACAGAACCAGTCCATGAATCAAGCCCTGGGATTACAACAGAACCAGAAATCCTGCATAGTTTAAAACTGAGAAAAAGTGTGTTTCAGGATTGTATTCTTTTACCACACTATTCAATCTATGTGCCGGCCAAACAATTCAAGAATTGGAATTATATTAAGAAGAAGGTGGCATCAGAAATGAAGAAGGGTTCATTAGCAACCTGTGATGTGTAGATGCCACAGCCTTGATTGCTGGAAGTGAGAATTTGAGGAACATCCTGATAGAGATCAAAGACGGGAGTCTTCAAAATGTACAAGGGGGAACCCCCCCAAAAATGGAATTTATTTTTCAAAGCTTATCTATTTATTTACTTATTTTTACAAAGCAACCTTATCACCTTCAAGTACTCTCCATTACACTTACTACTTTCATCAAATCTATGATTCCAATCGTGGAAACATTTTTCAAACTCATCTGTTTGGATGGCTGACAGCATCTCTCCTTTTTTTCTTCACCTTTTCGACTTTGTCAAATCGCTGTCCTTTCCTGTCCCTCTGCATTCATGGAAACAAAAAGAAGTCACCAAGAGAGAGGTCAGGTGAATCAGGTGCATGGGGCAAGAAAGGCATGCTGGCACACTGAGATGGCTGCGTGAGCAGGTGAGGCAGGCGCATTGTTGCACTGAGATGGCTGCATGAGCAGGTGCATTGTTGTGGTGGCGAAACCAGTCCCCTGTCTGCATCAATCAGGCCTTTATTTTGCACCCTGTTATACAATCTTTTCACAACTTATAAATAGAAAGCTTGTTTAACAGCCTGACCTGGTGGAATGAACTCCAAATGCACTATCTCCCTCATATAAAAACTAACAAACAAACAAACAAAAAAACCAATGAGCATCGTCTTTATCTGTGATTTTACTTGTGGAGCTTTTTTTTTTTAACGAGGTGACAATGGCATCTTCCACTGGCTTGACTGATGTTTGCTTTTGAGGGTCATAAGAATAGCACATGCCTCATCACCAGTAATGACCCTGGAAAAAAGTCTGGATCACTTCGGAGCTGGTCTTTCAAAGTAAAGCGTGTGAGTTAGTTAATTGTGCCAACCTGGCCGATAATCACATGTGGGGCTAATTGAAAGGCAGAGGGATAAATGGGTGGTGAGCCTCGCCTCTCTAGTTCTCGGGTCTCTTGCTTTGTGATGGTCGCACCAGGGTGCAGCTGCCTTAGCAGTTCCCTGCTTCAGCTTGCAAGATTGACTTCCTACAAGACATCCCCAAGGAGAAGCCACATGGACCTATCCCAATGCAGCCCTGGGTGCTGGATCAGCCATGTGGAGACCCTGCTAGTGCTGGGATGCTTATTCATTCACTGAGTCAGCTTTCCTCCTGCAGTCAGCATCATTGTGTGTGTTTTGTGAGATGGAGGAGGACTGTGTGGACTGGTGTTGGGTTAATGGGTTAATGTTGGACTTGTGGGCTTGGACAGCATTGGGTTAGGATGTTTTCGTGATGCACACTTTCTTTACATAAAACTCTTACACGTGGGTTGCTGTGGATTTGTTTCTCCAAAGTACCCAGACTAATACAGCGTGCTTCCAGTCACTGCCCTTTTTCCTGATCAGGTGGAACCCGAGGCACACATTTTGCAGTGACCACTGTCGGTCCCAAGTCTTCTGTTAAAATTTGCTGAACTGAGCTCCAAGTTGGTCCAGATAACTTCCCCATCTCTTCAATGTCTATGTCGCTGGTTTTCAAGCACAAGTACATGGATTTTTTTGACATTTTCATCCATTCGGGAAGTTGGCAGATGTCCAGAATGAGGTTTGTCATCAATCGATATTTCACCTTTTTTGAAATGAGGAAAACACTCACACATTTGAGTTTTTCCCATAGAGCTGTCCTTGTAAGCTGTGTTCAACATCACAAGAGTTTTGTGGCATTTTTTTCCTGAGCAGGAAACAATTTCACAGCCGAATGCTGTTCTCTTAAATTGGTCATCACAAAAAGCCAGGTCTGAGCCAAAATGCTTTTACCAAAAATTTCACTGTGACCACAGAGCACCTTACCAGGTGACACCACTGGATGCAGCCGGTTGCTCAATGCTCGTCTAGCAGGTGGGGAATGCATACTAAGAAAGCTCCACCCAGCTTTTTTCCATTTTGGGGGGGTACCTCAGATTGCAACCCAATGTAAAGAAAACAAAATCCTTTTAACTGTACCAATTGGAAGCATAAAGATAAACAGAGAAAATACTGAAGTTTTCAAGGATTTCATTTTATTTGGATTAATGATCAATGCTCATGGAAGCAGCCATCAAAAAAAAAATCAACTGATGTAATGCATTCGGCAAATGAGCAGCACACATCCTACTTAAAGTGTTAAAGGGCAATGAAGTCGCTTGGAGAACTGAAGTGTGACTGACCCAAGAAATGATATTTTTAATCACTTCATGTACACGTGAAAGCACATGGGTAATGAATAAGGGAAGCTAGAGAAGACACTGTAGATGCCTTTGCATTATGGTGTTGGCAAGGAATACTGAAAGTACCATGGACAATGAGAAGAATAAATAAATATTGTTGGACGAAGTACAGTCATAATGTTCTCTAGAAATAAGGACAGTGAGAGTTTGCTTCATTTATTTTGGTCAAATTATCAGGAGAGGGCAGTCTTGAAAACAACATTATCCTTGGTAAAGTAGAGGAAAAGAGAAAGACCCTGGATAAGATGGATTGGCACAGTGGTTGCAGCAATGACCTCAAACATGACAACAATTGTGAGGATGGCAGATGATGGACAGTGCTTCACTCTGTTGTGCATAGGGTTGCTTGATGTCACCGAATACCAATCCTTAAAAGGGGTGTGTAACTGGTAGAACTGTTCTACCTTACAGATCCGGTTAGACCGGAGCATGTACACTGGTACAGAGAAGAGCTCTTGATACATGCAACCCAGGACAGATGAACCCCTCAGGAACAGTAATGGGCGTAGTGATACCACAAGGGTAGGGGGAAAGTGGTGGGAGAAGGGGAAGAAATGGGGAACTGATCACAATGATCAACGTATAACCTCCCTCCCCCAGGGGGATGAACAACAGAAACGTGGGTGAAGGGAGACAGCAGATGGTGTAAGATATGAAAACAATAATTTATAATTTATCGAGGGTTCATGAGGGTGGGAGGGTGGGGGAGGGAGGGGGATAACGAGGAGCTGATACCAAGGGCCCAAGTAGAAAGAAAATGTTTTGAAAATGATGATGGCAACATATGTACAAATGTGTTTGATGCAATTGATGTATGGATTGTTATAAGAGCTGTAAGATCCTCCAATAAAATGATTTTTTTAACTGTGTAAATTGAAGAGTGTACACATCTTCAGTGAAGGGTTAAGGAGAAGGAAACACCACCTTTAAACTGTATGCACCTAGTTGGAAGACATTTTGAGAAACCATAGCTTCGCATTTTGTTATTCTTGTTTAATAAAGGTTTCTATGATTTTGGAGCATGACTTACTCTCATCTATATGTGTACATATAACTCCCTACCTTGTTCCAACAGCCCTGGTGGCATAGTGGGCTATGTGTTGGACCGCTAACTACAAGGTCATCAGTTCAAAGCCATCAACCCTTCCATGGGAGAAAGACGAGCTGTCTACTCCCGTAAACAGTTAAAGTCTCATAAACTCACAGGGGAAATTCTATTATGTTTGGAGGGGCTGTGAATTATTTAATGTGGCTTTCCTAGCCAAAGTCTCTAACTCCCCCCAAAGACCTATTCCTGTATGGGTCTAATAAGAAGGTGGGGAAATCATCTGACTGGATCCCCCAGTGAGTACTTATGAACAGGACTCCCAGGACATCCTACTGTGTATAAATGAGCCCTCTGAGAAGTAAGAGAAGGGTTCTCCTTAGTAGCAACAGCCAAGAGTCGTGCCAACCCCCTGGAACTGCGATCCCTGGGGAACTGCCTGATCCACAAGCCTGCTGCTATAACATCAGCGGCACATCAGCAGAACCAGCAGCCGGAGCATGGAGCAGTGGGGGACTTTCCAAGCACGGTGCAAGTAAAGCTGCGTCTTTGTGCATGAGGCTGGCTTCAGGAGTAGGGTGCTTCTTGGAACTTAATTCAGGGAGCTGGGATTGCTGATTCACAGAGCTTCAGCTGAATGCCTTCGGTTTGAGACTCCCAACAGAGCAGTATGCCCCTTTGGGCATTTATTAGCAGACCTGAAAGAACTTCGTAAACCTGTCCTGATAAACAATGGTCCTGAGTGAGCATTTCTCATTGGCTTTACAATTTGTTAGCTTTCTTGAAAAATTCCTTAATGATGAATTTTGTCTCTGAGTAGTATAGTCATTGCAATGGATATTAGAACCCAGAGAAGTAAATTAAACCTCATTGCCACGGTCTGGAGGCTGACTCATCGTGACTCTATAGGACAGCGTGGAGCGGCCCCTGTGAGTTTCTGAGACTAATACTTTACAGGACTAGAAAGCCTATGTTTCTCCCTCAGAGCAGCTGGGGGGTTCAAACTGCTCACCTTGGAGTGAGCGGGCCAACTTGTAACCACTGTGTCACCAGGACTCCTAATGGAAAAGTAAAATAGAGACCATCAATTACAACAACACATTTTTTTTACAGGGTTGCTATGAGTTTTGACCAAGTCGATGGCAGTGAGTTTGGTTTCGAATTTTCACTTGTTCTGGAAAAGATTTAAAAGTAGCAAACAAAAATTCATACACTACACTCAGATGAAATACATTGTAAATAACTTTTTTAAAGGGCACAGGCAACACAAAAACAGGAGACTTAAATATTCCTAGGGGTGAGGTAAATTTTAAGTATATTCCAGAAAGACCTATAAACTTGCAGATGACACATTTACCTATAGGATTTCTAGCAGCCACAGAAAATGTGATGTATTACAAGATTTATTTCATGCTTTTTTATTATTTGTCGAGATTTATCTGCATGTCTTTTATGAAGGTAAAAAGCATGAAAACCTGGTGTTCTGGAAAACTGTCGCTTGGATTACGGCCAGGGAACATGCCTCCCAGGCGTTCTCACAGTGGTACAGTATGTAAACGAACAACCAACGTCTTCTACAGCAAGCTCGCAGCGAACACCGCAACAGCACTAATCACTGAACTTCAAAATGGAAACAGTGAGAGAACAAAGCAAGAACTGCTAGGTGTGAGTAGAAAGTAAAAACCAGTTGCTATGGAGCCCGCTTAGAACCACGCCAACTCCCCACGTATCGGAGCAGAACTGAGTCCCAGCATGTTTTCCCTGGATCGTCTGTCAGATGCAGACGGGCAGACCTTTCTTTCACGGAGCCAGCGGTGTGTTTGAACCTCCAGCCTTTTTGGTTCGTGGTCTAGAGTGTTAACTATTGATATCATCCACTGATGTCTAGGGTAAATAGCATAAGACCCTTACTCCTTATGTTTCCCAACGAAGTTGGAGTTGGGGAGGGATCTTAAAAGTGCCATGGTCTGCCGGGAGAACGAATGAATGAGTCGACCAAGAAAGAAGAACGGGCAGAATACTCCTCGGGAAGAAGGATGGCAAGATTTGTCTCGCGTACGTCAGAAGAGACCAGCCCTGGGAAAAGTTCGTCATGCGTGGCAAAGTAGAGGCGCACCGCAAAAGAGACAGCGGAAGGTCCTGAGCGAAACGTGTTAACTCAGGGCCTTCAACAATCTGATCAAGCGCGGCAGCAATTACGAGGACGGTGCAGGACTCGCAGTGTCCTGCCTCGCTCCACTGGGAGTCCAAAATGACCCAACAGCACTAGTAATAAATAGCATGCTCCCATTTACTTTATTCTTCGTTTACTACTCTCATTACAGAAGAAATCCACAGTGTACACTGAAATAGTCCTCAGATATCATTTAAACTGTCGAGGAGGAAGAGAACTAGAAGCCTGGATTGCGATTGGTTATATTAGTGGTATCTAGGTAAATATGGGCCATTTTCTACTCAGTAGCAACTGTGAGGACTGCCTCAAATGTAAGAAAGTTTTCAGAACATAGAAGCAACACTAATATAACTGCGACTGGAAAAAAAATCCACATTTCCCCTGGATTTTATAGTACAGATACTGTAGAAAAAAATACAGGGTAATTAAATTTTATATGAGAAGCAACTTGAGCTATAAAAACTCACCACCATCCAGGCGAGTCTAACCCCTAGGTACCCTATAGAGCCAGCAGAGCTGATCCTGTGCCTTTCCTAGATTGTCACTGTTTGCGGGAGTAAAGCGCTACTCTTTCCCCCGCAGAGTGGCTGCTGGATCCAAATTGCTGACCTTGCAGTTGGCTGCGAAATACGTTACCCACTCCACCACTAGGGCGCCTGATCTCTACCTAGAGCGGTGGTTCTCAACCTTCCTCATGCTGCGACCCTTTCATACAGTTCTTCATGTGGTGGTGACCCCCAACCATCAAATTATTTTCGTTGCTACTTCATAACTGTCATGTTTTTACTGTTATGAATCGGTCGACCCCCTATGAAAGGGTCGTTCCACCCCCAAAGGGGTCGCGACCCATAGGTTGGGAACCGCTGACCTAGAGAATAAAGAAAATTGCTTAAGAATGGGTAATTGCTCCCAGTATAAATATAAATAAGCATGTTAACACTTCTTAAAAATCAAATTTATTGTGGGTAGGGGAGAAGCTGACACCAAGGGCTCAATAGAAAATAAATGTCTAGAAAATAATGATGGCAGCATATGTACAAATGTGCTTGATACAATTGATGTATGGATTGTTACAAGATGTATGGATTGTAAGAGCCCTCAATAAAATGCTTAAAAATCAAATTTAAATCATATAAAAATTTAACATTATTATACTCATATTCAATGACATCGAACTTCCAGGTTTTCTGCCTGTAATGAATTTGAGTTGTGAAACAACTCCCAGTAGAATGTATAAAAATAATCAACCATACACCTCTTTTATCTTTATTTTAAACATTTTTCTCATGATGAGGAATTAGGATATGTCAACAAAGACGTTTTCATTCCCACCTGGGTATCCTTTCCACCACAGCAGCAGAGTCAATACCTGGCTGAGCCTACTTGCTAATCCAGTGAACCAATGGGATTGCCCTCAAGTGCTAGAAAGTCACGTCACGCCCATCTGCTTGGCCTCACCTGTGAATCCAGGCTGACCGACACAAATATAACCTGCGGCTTCATGATAGCTGAATGCAGTGGGCAGCTCAGCAATGCTTCCATATAGTTGCTCTGTGGACAGTTCCACACATACCCCGCCAGCCTGGCATGCATTATTATGGCACTTGATGTCGGTCTCACACTGGGCACCCGTGTATCCTGCAGGAGGAAAGTTCAGAGATACCAATGAGTTAAAGCTTCTAAACTGCAGAGCATCGGCCTAAAAGGGGGCCAGCCACTGGACAGGAACCAATTAACAAGATGATGTGTCCACCCTCAGCATCTAGTAAGGGGCGTCTGGAAAGGGGAAACTCCCTTGGAAAGAAATCATCGCAAAGGAATTGCTTTTATCAATCAAATTGACCAATGATTTTTAGAGAGAGAGAAAAAAGGATATACTAAGGCTGGAAATAAAAGGGATATAGACTAACCTTCATTTCATCTCAACTTCCTAATCTGAGATGCCAGTTTTGAAAATTGTCCTATTGTTTGTCTTTTATCGAGGGGAAAAATAGTTGAAAATTAAGTAGAATCAGCATGTTGTTGATGTTGCTAGGTAGAATTGGCGCAGACGCAGTGCCCCTATGTGCAACAGAACAGAACATGGTCCTCGTCCCATGCTATCCTCATAATTGTTCTGCTCAAGCTCATTGCTGCAGCGGCCAGGCCAATCCATCTCCTTAAGGGCCTTCTCTTTCCCCCGAGTCTCTACCTCACCAAGCATGATGCTCTTTTATAGGACTGTTCTCTCCTGACAGCATGTCCAAAATGCATGAGTTGAAGTCCTTTCTTCCTCACTTTTAAGGCGTATCTTGATTGAACTACATCCGTCCATGGTATTTGCAGTATTCCCTGCCAACACCATAACTCAAAGGCATCAATTCCTCTCTAGTTTCCTCTTTCAGCATACCTAAACGTCAAACTCACTGCCATGGGCTCAGTTTCTCCAACCTCAACGTAAAGACAAATGGTTATTTTCTAGCTGAGATACAATAGCAAATTATTTTGATTTGCCTGGATGTAGTAGGAATATTATATTCATAACAAGAATAAAAGTACATCGATCATTATGATTGGGTGCTCCTTTCTCCCCCTTCTCCCTCACCTTTCCACCTATCTTCATGGTATCTCTATTCCCATGACTGTTCCTGTGTGTCAAGAGTTCTTATCTGTACCACCATGCATGCTCCTGTCTGATTTCCTTGTTTTCATACACATATAAGTGCATCTTATACTG
>NW_022111324.1:41418801-41420275 GCF_000313985.2 Echinops telfairi | reverse complement strand
GCACCCAGAACTCAATATGTACAGCATCTTTTCATATACTTGTTTGCCATTTGTATATCTTCTTTAGTTTATTCAAATCCTTTGTCTATTTTTGTACTGAATTGTTTGCTTTTGTTGTTTGGTTGTTGCAGTTATGTATACATTCTGGATATTAAACCATTATGATCACTCTTCTTTCTAAATTTCCCTCTGAATACTTCTTTTGCTTCAGTTTATACTCTGGATATGTTGTAATTTAATTTTTATTTGATTCTAAAGATTTTCTGATTTGTTCTTATTTCTTCCTTGATCTATTAGTTGGTTAATACTGTTATTTAATTTCTACATATTTGTGTATTTTCCAATTTTCCTTCCATTGTTAATTTCTGGTTTCATTCACACAATGCTTTGGGCATTCTATTTTCTGTAATAAAATTCTCAAGTGGTCACAGCCATGAGTCTTGGTTCACAGCAACTCTCCCCACCCCATGAGATCCAATTCAGACTATTTGGGGGCTTCCTTCTTGCAGGCTGTTCCCAAATGGATCAGAAAAGACACATTCTGGTTCGCCAGCAAAGTCCACCCTGTTCACCGCAGAAGCAGAGAGTGATCCCCACTCAGAGCACACACCATGGTGTGACTCCACTGTAGCCTTTCATGTCCAGAACAAGACCTAGGGAGAAAAAAAAAAAAAGAAAAGCTTCCCCCCCTTTTTCAAGGAGCTTTAGTGGTATAGTAGGTTCTGAGTTGTGTTGCTAATAGAAAGTCAGCAGTTTGAAACCACCAGCCTCTCCTTGGGAGAAAGATGAGGCTCTCTACTCTCATAAAGAATTACAGTCTTGGAAACTCACGAAGGCAGTTCCTCTCTGTCCTACAGGGTTGCTGTGAGTTGGAATTGACTTGATGACAGTGAGCTTGAGTTTGTAAGTTTTGTTTGTTTGTTTGTTTCCATTTGTACTTAGTGGCTGCCATCTCTGTATCCTCTGCAGAGCGCTCACAGAGTTGGGAGTAGACATTTCTAGTTGCTTTTTTGGTACTTGTGTGGGATACTCAGAATCTTAGATTGGTGTATACCATCATCTTCTCAGCAACCCCTCCTTGTAATATTAATAAAAATACGAATGAGTTCATATTACATATGAAATATAAACACATGACGTATATGAATTATTACCACAATATAAATTCTGATGCTCAATAGCATAATACATTTGTTACATATTGCCCTTGGGGCCTTTCTCAGTCATCTGAAGATGAAACTTACAGTGGAGGGGGAAACTAAAATCACATGTTAGAGCAAGATCCCAGAATACTTTATAGAAAACCCCTAAGGAACCTTCTAGTCTCTTAAAACTGAATGTCAACTTTTAAATATTTTTATGTCGTACTGAAAGATAATATATACCTAAGTGTATGCATTTAATATAAATTAGAGTTTGTTGGGCTACAGTGATCTAAGTGAAGAAAGTTTCTTGGATTATTTTTAATTTTCTT
>NW_022111324.1:41388049-41417432 GCF_000313985.2 Echinops telfairi | reverse complement strand
CACATTTTGTTTCCCTCAATCACCTCCCATTAACATGCCAGAAATCTTTTTCTCCTTCGAAACCATATTTATTGTGTTATTGTTAAGAATATGCGAGGTAAAATATCCACCAATTCAATGCTTTCCACATGTATGTTTCACTGACACTCCTCACGTTCTTCAGGATGTGAAACTGTTCTCACCCTCCTTTCTTAGCTGTTCATAAACGTACTGCCCTCTTTATTATCATAAACGTACTGCCCTCTCAAGTGACTGTCTAATGTTTCAATTTGTTCTTGTCAATCTGATCCCATGTAGACCTTCTTAAAAAAAAGAAAATACAGTGCTGAAGACAGACCTTTACAACTAGCTTACTAAACTGTTGCTCACTTTGAGGATGGTTTAAGGTTCAGTGCTGATCTCAGGGCAAATGTTCCAGCGGTTCAGCCGTTTTCAATGGCTTTAAAAGTCTAGAGTCCCTCAGAATTTGACACTGTGTCCTTCATTTTCCCCTTTTGGGTCAAGATTCTTGCATGTGATATTTGATGAAAATATTCATCCAGCGCTTCTAGTATGAAAGCAATAGAGTCGGTTCGTCTAGTAGACAATCAGCCACATGTTCCGTAGTCTCAGGTTTTTTAGTTAGTTTTTTGTTTTCTGATTTGTCTTCTTCCTCTGTTGTTCCAGGGAATAGAGACCAGTTGCATCTTGGATGGCTGCTTACTAGCTATTAACATTCCAGATATTATGTAATGATACAGAAGGTAAAACAGAAGCACGAATATGCTACTAGGCCTATTAACTGGGGGGTCCCAGGACGCTAAAGGCACAAATCAAGGAAACGAGATATCTGATTGTACATAAGCAACTTCAGCAGCTACTCCGCCTATCTAGTTTTCATCCTTGTTGTAAAATACAAACAGGCTTAAAAAAGTTCAAGGAAATATTACATGATGTTTCCATCCTATTTTTTCCACAATCTTTCTGAAGGTCCTTTGTATCTATAACACATCTTTTGCCAATTCAACTTTCACAGGTGTACAATTTATTACAGTAATTATCTATTAGGGTTGATTGTTTTTGTTATTGAGGTGTTTAAAGTTTAATTTGCTGATTGTGCACATTAATCAATGCGACTTTTGCATCCCCCTTTGTTTCTGCCTCCTTCTCACCCCTGGTAGCCACTAATAGACTTGGTTCTCTACATTTCTTGACTTTTTAGATAAGTGAGGTCATACAATATTTGTTCTTTTTGGATTGGCTTATGTCACTCAGCATACATCTACTCTCACTTACTGACATGACAAAATTCCAAAGATCAAATTGCCTTGCAAGAATTGGCATGATGCAAAAATAGAGGATGACTGCATAAGATCATAAAACTGAGGCTGACTACTACATCATTACATAGCTGCTGAATTACACCATTACATAATTGCCAACCCATGGAGACGTGAAGCTGTGGTGGTATAGTAGTTACGTGTTCAGCTGTGATCTGTGTAGTTTGGCAGTTCAAAACTACCGGCAGCTCCTCAGAAGAAAGACTGGACTTTCTACTCCTGTAAACAGTTACAGTCTCTGAAACCCACAGAGGGGTCACTATGAGTCAGCACTGACAGCAGTGAAAGAGAAACCAACAAAGTTCCCATGATCTGTACCATCGCAGCCAGCCGTGCTTTTGTCCAGCATATTAGCATTTTCTACTGCCGTCATGACATTGCAAATGTGCAAAATAATCATATAGTAGGCTTTTCACTATTGTCATAAATGAAAAGTGTTGGCTAGTAAGATGAACAATAACTAAGGAATAGATGTAATGTCCTCTAGTATATATCAATGATCTAGTTCTCCTACGGACTTTATTGGATGTATGGACCACCTTTTTTCCCCCCCTCATTCATCTGTTGATGGGCACTTAGGCTGTTTCTACTTTTTGACTATTGTTTATAATGCTGCAATGAACATTAATGTCCACATCTCTTTTTGAGTCTCTGCTTATATCTATGTGGCATTACTGGCTGGGTCATATGGTAGTCAGAAAGCTCTTTTTAATTTAACAGGTCTGATTATGTCAGATCCCTGTCCCAACCATTTCAGGTTAGAAAGGTCAGCTCCCACTCTGATTTCAGTATTGCTCCCACTTCTATCTCTCTACCTCTATGCCTATCTGGTCCAGTGGGGTTTGAACAATCACTCAAGTTCCACAATGAAGCATGTTCTTTTTGATGGGCAAATACCTGCCTCTGCTGCTTCCTTCTTTCTTTATTACTCACCTTCTTCTCTTCTTCCTTAAATAAATATTGCACTACGACGTGTTAATCACAAGGCCTAGAATGATTACCTTTCGAATTTTCGTATCTACTTAGTGTTCACTGAGGACTTCAAAAGGACAGAGCTGAGATAGGCACTTCATGCATGTTATTTGAGGTTTAACTTCAGAATGATTCCGTGAGATGGATATTACTGTCATCTCTGCTTTACATCTGAGGATCTACAGGGATGAGGAAACTGAGATGCATAGCTGAAAAGAACGTGTCCAATGTCAGTCAGTGATTGAGCACAAGCCTAGTCATCCCCCAAGTCTTAAAATGATAACTGGAGACTGTGCTCTCCTGATTTTTGTTCACAGACGTCATAGCTTCTTCTTATAGCTGACATTGCACCGTATACCTTTCTGTACATTGCCTCCTTGCTAGATTTTCAGCTTCTTAGGAGGACTGACCATGCCTTTTTGCTTGCCTGATATAGTAGGAACCTGAGTCCATCAAATTCACACCTTCTGATATAGAACTTGCTTTTAGTAACACTTGCTCATTTTTGAGTGCCTAACTTTCACCAAAGGAACCCTGGTGGTACAACAGTTAGGTATGCAGCTGTGAACCACAAATTCAGCAGTTCAAATTCAGCAGTGGCTCCGCAGGAGAAAAGATCTGGTGATTTCCTTCCAGAAAGAGTACCACCTGGGAAACCCAATGGGGATGTGTTACTCTGTTACATAAGGACTCTGTAATTTAGAATCAATTCAACAGCACCCAACAGCCGTTGTGGGGCTTAAAGTCTAAGAAGTAATTCATTCAAGTTCACTCATATAATGTGTGGACTTCTCCCACTCCCAAATTGTCCATTACATTATTTGTCTTTTATCAAAGGCCCTCCCTGGGTGTGGGCTGTTGACAAGATTTGTAGCAATTTATTTTGGAAAATTGATAGTAATTAAGTCAAGTAACAACCAGAGGATAGTAAATATATTAATGAATTCTGTGAAAGTGCAAGGACCCATGACATAGACAGATTTCTAAGCCAAAAAATAATTCTGAGCTTACTTTTATATTTTCCCTTTTTTACCTGTAAATATGTATTTAATAAAAAATAAGAAAAGTCCCTTAAGCAGTGGACATCTTTCTTTCAGAATCTACTACCATACCAAGTGACTCCAGTTTCCACGTTTCCTCCTCAACAACCAGATTCTACTTTTCCTTTAAAAAAGCAAATAGGGAGACAGAGACAGATGATTAGTACCCTTAGATAGCTGGAAGCCCTCTGGCTACTGGGTTGCTTCCACCTCGTGCAACTCCGATGTGTCAGAGACTGTGTTCTGTGGGGCTTTCACAGGCAATTGTTTGGAGCAGGAAGTAGATGACCATGCCTCTCTTTTGAGATAACTCGGGCTGGACCCTGACTTTCAATTTGACAGCGACTCACTGAGCCATTAATCATTTGCAACCGTCCAGGGACTCTAAGCTTATGCAAGCAAACTTTGTACAGTCACAAATTTATCATTTATTTTTCAGTAGATCAAGAAAAAAGAGAGAGGAGATGTGATGTCTTTTATTTCCATTAATGAAATCATAGAAACAATTTAATTTAAAATATGTCAAGTAGATTGCTTGAAAAATTAACATCACTATTGACTTAATCATTAAATACCATTTTGTTCTTATGCAGGCATCAACAATATGTGTTCATAGAAGAATACTCTTATTTCTAGAACATCATTCTAAACTCTTTGGGTACCATGAAAGTCACATTGACCAACTATATGAATTAAAAGGCAAGTCTCTTAGATGTCATCATTATTTAATTTGGGTTTCTATACATTCCAGATGTCTAAAATAATATTTTCGAGGCAAAGTAAGCAGCTACTTATGATTTATTTTTCTCTGCAAAGATGCTGAATTTTATCTTTCCACTGATTCCACAACCTCACCCCCATCCCTGTGCTCTCTCTCCTGGAAAATGTTCTAATCATTGGGTCTACTGGTAGTCTGCTTTAGGGAGTCCTTAGTATATCAGTAGGTATGTGTGAACACTGAAAAATACAATTAAATTAAACAATGATCACTAAAGAAAGATGGTTCTGAACCTTTAACAACAAGAAATCTTCATTTCTGCTTTATAGGAAAGATTTGTTACTATTCTATAAGGGGGAAAAATTGATGGAAGACATCTGTCACCAGGTCAGCAGTGACAAGTGTAATTGTCAAAGCTGTTCTCACATGGAGCCTTATTATGACAGGGCTTTGACCAACATAGAGGCATCCAGGTCTCACAGTGTATCCCTGTGAACCCAATACCCATGCAGTTACAGATATATCTGGAGAGCAAAATGAAATTTTCATGTCAACTTTTGGTCAGATAGAGGAAAATTATTTTCTCTGTCCTCTTTATCTATAAACCTGGGATCCATGTACAGTCTTAACACTTAAATCAAAACCCTGATAATTATCGCTATAGTTATAAAAGCATTGAGTTTCATATTTATGTCCTATCACTTGAAAAAAATTATCTGTTTTTTACATATTATAATACAGTTTCATGTAATATTCTTTGGAACTCATATCATCTACCTCCAGCTTCTCATCCATAAATTGAAGAGAATAATACTCCTGTAAGAGGGTTATTGTGACAATTAAATGTAAAAAAAAAAGCCCCATATCTAAAGCATCAAAGACAGTGAATAAATTGATATCATCTAGCAATAAACAAAGTCATTAAAATATTCAAAGGCTGTAGAGAATGAACTATACTACTATGCCACTCTTTTATTTATAAGTCTCAATAAGGCTCTTTATGAAATGAAACAAGAAATTGTTTTCAAAATCAGTACATACCTCATTAAATCAATTATGACTTACATTTTTTCTCTTACTTTTAGATCACAGGAATATTTTTGCATTGAATTTCTAATCATTTGCTGAGTGATTGGGATTATCTGACAGCTATCGGAGAGAGAGCTGATGGGGGAAGGGGTGGATTTTATTAAGTGGGGTTTTGATTTCAGTGGCTAGTAGATAAAATCACAGGTGAGTGTGCTCAGTCTAGAAGAAGTGAAGTCTGCTGTCCTTGTTGTGAGTTGACACTGAGTCAATTCTTCCCAACTCCTGGGACCCCACGTGGGCAGAGTGCCCCTGTGCCCTGGGGTGGTCGGGTGGTGATTTTCTGGAAGCAGAGAGCCAGACTGTCTTCCAAGCTGCTCCTGATCAGGTTCTAACTTGTAACTTTTCATCTAATATCTGGCACTTAACTGTCTGTGCCACCAGAAGACTACTGAGATGAAGGTCTGAGGGGAAGGAGAGCAACTGGAGTCCTGTTCACGGTGACTGCATGTGCTTACCACTGAGCACAGGTGTCTGAAACCAAGCCAGTGGAGCTGAGTTCGTTCTAATGCACGATGAACCCTGGGTGTACAAGGGAGAATGTGCTCTGCACTGTTTTCAAGGTTGTGACCTTTGGGGAGCAGATAACCAGGCCTTTCTGCCAACTTCCAACCTTTCCAAAAATAGGTGAATACTTAATCTAGTATGCCTCACAGGTATTAGAATTTCACTAATATCTGAAATATAGCCAGATATAACAAGTGACTATAATTTTTGTATGATTTGCTAGTTAGAAATCCTCTATTCACATCTAATTGTTCAACTAAAGATAGTTACTAAAACCTACTATTTATAAGATATTAGTTCGAGGCCTCTACTCACGGCGCTTCCTGAATGTTCCACTTCCACTACCATCAAGTGGATTCTGACTGATAGCTGCTCTATAGGACAGAGTACAACTGCCCCTTAGGGTTTCCATCACTGCCAATCACTACTGGAGGAAGCAGTCTCAGAAGGCTTCCATGGAGTAACTGGTGGGTTTGAACCATTAACTTTGTGGTTAGCAGGTCAATGTGTCACCCATTGTCCACCAGAGTCTAAGCCATCAAATCGATTCAGACTCAGAATGATCCTGTATAAAGCTTCCAAGTCTGTAATCTTTACAAGAGCAGACTGCCTCATCTTTCTCCCATGGAGTGGTTCATGAGTTTGAAACAGCTACCTTGCAGTTAGCCGTCCAATGCTTATTGATAGAGTCACTGTCAAGAGGCCTCTTTCACTTCCTGACTAGGAGACCTCAATTCCTAAAATTGGAGACAAATTTGAATAGTTCCTTTGGTCTGCAAGAATTTATTTTGTTTGTTTCGTGTTTCCAAATGTTTCATAGTAAATATGCTAATCTGTGGCTTTTTGTTGTAGGAAAATAAAGTCTTGCCACATTTGGGTCTCTGTGATTACTTTCCTCCCCCAATTCAATAAAACAAATAGCATGTATTAAGACTATAAGGGTAAAATAAAGGAGCCCTGGAGGTGCGAAAGTTTAAACACTCCGTTGCTAACGAAAAGATTGGTGGTTCAAACCCATCCAGTTACTCCACCAGAAAGGCCTGGTGATTTGCTTCTGTAAACTAAGCAAACTGTAGGTGTGTAGAGTTCAACTCATGGTGCCCCTGTAGGATAGTGTATGGCTTGCTCCACTGGGTTTCCAAGGTTGTAAATCTTTATGGAAGTAGCCTGCCATATATCTTTCTCCCATGGAGTGGCTGGTGGGTTAAAAATGCCAATTGGTTACCATTGAAGTGTGCTAACCACTTTGCCACTAAGGCTCCTCTCCAAGAATACAACCTAGAAAACCCTGTGGGTGGTTCTCCTCTGTCACATGGGGTCTCTATCATTGGAACCAAATTGAGGGCACCTAACAACATAAAAGGGTAAAACAAGCCCATTATTCTCCTCACATTCGAGTGAGGAGAATCAAATGTGACAAGGTTTTAGCCTTGGCTTGTTTACATTTCCACATCAATCAAAAGCTTTGGGCAATTTCTGTTCTGAGGCTTTCTGGAAACAGGAAACCATGAATGGGGGCTCTCCTTTTGGTCCTTTGAGGTTCTTAGGGGAAAACTTCCATTCTGGTTTTGTCCTGAGAGAGCTGGTTACACACCTCCGGGCGTTTGGGTCCTGCCTCTGGAGCATGACTGAGACATAATTAAAAGTCAGAGGCAGGACATGGTATGTGGTTAAAAGCCATATTTTGTGTTTAACAAAAGAAATGAACAATTGCATTGCTTTATGTAAATTTTAATTATTTTGTTGGATATGTTTGGAGCACAGATGTCTTTTATTGATTGCTCCCTGTTTAAGTTTAATTCACTTAAAAAATATATTGGAGATGAGTTCTATCTCATTTATTAAATAAAAGCAGATATTCTAGTCACTATTTCCCCCCCAGAGAATTAACTGTGTAACTTTGTGGGAGACACCTAACTCCCTTGAATTTTAGACTCTTTGTTTGTGGTATGAGAACCTTAATGTCCATCATAGCAAGATGGCATCAAGTGCTTAATGCTGTTAAAATGTTTATGCATTTGATAATTCAGTATTTGTAATCTGAATAAGTACTAGAATGTTCCCCTTTATGTATTTCATGTGAACTCAACTACTATTACATACATTTATTATATCATCATATTAAAGTGTAATTTATTATTGCTGGTTTTGCCTGAACCAGCAACAAAGAATCGGAGAGCTACCTCTTGTTATTCTACTTTCTCAAAAGTCTCCAATTCTCCAAACACTAGACATTCAAGACATAATTCATGTAATACAATTGTCCTTCACAATGCTGTTTATATAGAATGTCTAAAGGATTCATTTTTCACCTGTTGATTTACGTACTTGCCATGTAGATACACCCTATGCTCACATGTAGAGTAATCTCTAGCTGTGTCTTGATCCCTTCTCTATCTTCACAGGTTTATCCCATGGAATTTCAAAGCTAGGAGTCTGGATCAATAAAGGCAATTCTAACCTTATATAAGAAACCAAAACCAAAAGTTGATCTCTACCCATGACAACCCTGTGACATGACAACCCATGTCAGAGCAGAGCTGCTTTACGTGGTTTAAGGGTCATAACCACTCAACTGGGTCTTTCTGCCAAGGCACCTCTGGGTGGATTCCAACTTCCAAACTTCTGATTATCAGTGAAGTGCTCAACTGCTTATACCCCTACCAAGTGACCTGGACGACCCTACTTTTGGGACCAGAGGACTTGGACTTCCCAAGAATACATTTTGGAGTAGAATCTCAACAATGCCACCGCTTTATGTAAAGTGTAAAATATTGAGAATGTGACATCTCCAAATTCTCCAGAGTGAGATACAGTTCTTGTTCAATGATTTCTTTCTAAGCCAGTCACCAAAATGTGGGTGAGATCCTACCTGTTGTCTCCATCCATGCAGAGCCCACCATGGCGGCACGGCTGGCTCAGACACTCATCCAAGTGGAGTTCACAGTGGCCTGCTTGGAATCCAGGGGCACAGGCACAGAAAGAACTGCCCAAAACGTCCTGACAAGTCCCACCATTCAGGCAGGGCTGTGTCCAACTGCCATCAATTTCCATTTCACAGTTTGCACCTTTTAAAATAAGCAGCAGAGGGGAAAAAAAGAAAAGTTTGAGCCAAGTGTTGATATGTTAGCTATTTGGCAACTCTTTGTTTACCAAAGCTCTTGTCAAATGCTATGTTACCCAAAATAATTCCGCTCTTGAATTGTTATTCATGTTTTGGCATGCTGGTGGGAAGTTGCGCAGAGCAGAGCAGCTGTTCGTTGCAAAAAAAAAAAAAAAGATTGCATACAACAGCTTGTGGCTTTGTATTCTGAGGAAACAAAGGAGGCATTTTTAGAACAAAGTAATTGTCAACTGTACTTTTGCTGCAAGTCTGGAAGGGATTGGTCAAGGCTTTCAGATCACTTTTCAACATCCAGCTGCGTTGGGCAGCACAGAGCGCAGTGGGTAAAAGCCCAGGCTTCACAGAGAGCCTCCCTGAGCTGAGCGCTTGTCACAGCCACGCATCAGCACTGCGACTTTGAGCAAGTTTCTTAATCTCTCCATATTTCACTTTCCTAATGGTTATCAGAAAATAATCATTACCTACCGCGTGAGGTTATTATTATACTTAAATGTGTCCTGAAGTACTTAGAAGACTAGCTATCCATACTAAATACTTAGTAAGGAAAAACAACCTTAGGAATTGTTATTTCACAGTTTTTGTGTGACACTGGGGTATTTCCTTTCATGTTTCAGTCATTTTTATTTGCTAGAATTATTAATACATAAGGTCAAACTATCAGTTAAATTCAGCCCATGTCTACATTTTATCTTTCAAAATACAATATATACCTATATTGATCTGTGTTTAAATATAACATGGATGACTTTCTAACACTCAAGAAATATATATATATATATTTTTAACATTTTATTAGGGGCTCATACAAGCAAGAAATATTTTATGGACCATTGTTTTCAATACTGCGACAACATTACATGTGGTAGTTCAAAGACTTCCGTTTTAAAGTAACCCTGATCCATGTATAAGAAGGTATCACAGTAGCTTAAATAAACTTTCAGTGTTAAAAAGCTAATAATATTCAGAATGATTTTATTTGTAGTAATCTCAATGCTGCTTGATAGCATGGTTCTTACTGCATTTTACTACTGTTATTGACAAAGGCAAAGCAATCCGCTCTATGTGTGCATGATGCCAAATCTGAAGAAGTGAGAAATCTAGTCAGTCATCCAGATGTTTTTGTAGCTCCAGATGTTTGACTTCATGGAGAAAGCATCTGTATAGCTGACTACAATTTTCATTTTCCATTTAAATATCTGCTGGTATGTGTAGACAGTGATTATACATCCATAAACAATCAACCTTCAAAAAGGTACCGACCACCACAGTTGGTCCATTTTACCTGGCAACTCTTTTCATGGCTAGTGTTATTAAATACGTTCCATGCCATTAAAACAGTGTACAACAATAGAAATTGAATGCAGTTGCAGTAACAAGCTCTTTTGTGGCAGGTTGGGTAAGAACTGGAAAAATCTCAATTATAGAACTCTTTTCCAAGAACAGCTTGGAATCAAAAGTGTGTTGGAATTACTTATCAGTTCTGTGTGGAACAAGAGAAAAGATGATAGGAAAAATAATAATAAATAAATAAAGCCAAGAACCGAGGAATTTGATAGCAAAAGGAATGTATAGGGCAGGAAAGAGCAGGAGGCAAGAACTCCTCTGATTGCGTTGCTCACTTAATATAGGGGCTGTTGTTAAGTGCTGTTGAGCTGGGTCAAAGTCCTAGCAACCCTGTGTACAGCCCAACCCAGCTCTGTGTACAACTCAACCCAACCCTGTGTATAACTCAACCCAGCTCTGTGTACAACCCAACCCAACTGTGTACAGCACAACCCAACTCTGTGTACGACACAACACAACCTTGTGAACAACCCAACCCAGCTCTGTGTACAACCCAACCCAACTGTGTACAACACAACCCAACTCTGTGTATAACACAACCCAACCCTGTGTACAACACAATCCAGCTCTGTGTACAACACAACACAACCCTGTATATAATATAACCCAACTCTGTGTACAACCTAACCCAAATCTGTGCGCAACACAACCCAGCTCTGCCTTGCCCTGCACCATCCTCACAATATTTCCTATACTGGAGCCCTTCACTACAGCTAGTACTAATTCATCTCATTGAGGGTCTTTCTTTCTCATACTGGTCCTCTGCTTTTCCAAGCACAATGCCCTCTCCCAGGGAATGGTTCTAATGCTCTGTCCAAGAGAGGAAGTCTTGCCTCTAGCAGGACTCTGGCGGGACTTGCTTCCGGAGAGATTTGTTTGTCTTCCTGATAGTCCGTGGTGTGTTCAGTATTTTTCTCCAACACTATGCGTCTCAATGCATCTCCGTTCTTCTTCAGTCTTCCTAATGAACTATCCAGTATTTGCTTGCATGTGAGACAACTGAACATGATGTGGGATATCCTCAAAGTGACATCTCCGCTTTTTGACACTTTAAAGAGCTCTTTTGCAGTGGCTTTGAACAGTGCAATAGAAAAACCTAGCAGCTACTTTAAAGCCGAAGCTGTTATCCACAGTAGCATCTATAATTACTGTAGGTAAGCTGACCATCGGGTTCCTGATGGTCAGAGATCATGCCACACTATCCAGTTTTCACAAATTGTCAGAAACATTTCAAGTATTTTCTAGGAAGATTGGAAATCCCATGATTTTTCCTAATGTATTATGTGAAAATATGAAAAGCCAAGAACTTACCAAGTTTATTCAATATCTGGTGTAGAGAAACAATGTCTCTGATAAGTCATCTGAAGGTTCTTTTTCTTCTAATTTTAGTCCTAATTAAACAAATGTAAAAGGCCATGCCACCTTATCTTGGTTTTCTGGACAATGCACATGCTAGATCTTCTTCAGGGCTCTTTGGACATATTCTTCTTCCCTTTTCTCCTCTTCCTCTCTCCTTCACCCTCTTTTCCTTTCCTCTCTTTTTAATTCATGTGGGGTTGTCATGTGTTAAAAAAATGATTTGACAGTAACCTTTCTTGCTTGCTACTTCTTTCTCCTTTCCTTTTATAGCAAGTTCATATTAACTGATACGAGGAAAGTCCACTTGACTGAATACTTTCTACAGCACCCCAAGATGTAAGAGAAGAAGGGCCACAGCCTTTCTTACTGCCCACCCACCCTAATCTAGGCATACGGTAAAAGACACCACTGCCTGGGCCCTGCTTTTGTTGTTAGGTGCCTTCAAGTTGGTTCCAACCCAAAGCAACCCTACGTACAACCAAACAAAACACTGCCCAATCCTGTGATATCCTCACAAGCTGCCATGCTAGAACCCGATATTAATAATATCAAAATACAGAATTTAAGTGCAGTTAGCCTCAATCCAGGTAGATGGGACTGTCTACTGTAAACTCAGTGTTGCTATTCTCCATTCCAAAAATAGCCTCTGTATCATAGAGAAGCCAAGAGATGCCATTTCCCCCTATTTCTGTCCCCTTATGTGTTAATCTGGGTAAACTAGAGAAACAAATTCATGGACATTCATATGTGTATAAGAAAGAGTTTTATATAAAGAGTAATTGTACATTAAGAAAATATGCTAGCTCAGTTCAGATCAAGTCCATAAGTACGATATTAACTCATATGCCTGATACCAATCTATAAAGTCCTCTTCAGACTCACAAAACACATGCAATGACGCCAAATACTGGAAGATCACAGGCCAGTGGGTGGAAAGTCTTGTGGATTCAGTGGCCTTGCAAGCATCTCAGTGCTGGCAGGGGTCTCCACATGGCACCACCAGCTCAGGGCACTAGAGTAGCTCCATGTGTCTTGTCAGCTGCAATGTCTCCCATGGAGTGAGCATGTGTCCCGCCTCCAATGAACTATGTATTTCCTTAGCACCTCCAAATGAGGTCATCAAGCTGTGATCTGATTGACAGGCTAACCTCCACTCCTTCACTCGTAAATCTCAAATTGACAACAGAGTTGAGTTAAGAAAGTGAAAGACCTCACATTACAGTAAAAATCATAACACTCAAACAGTTTTGAAGACTCCTAAGCCCTAAAGTGGAGCTGTTTCAGGAAGTGGCTCCTCCATGCTAGTGCAGAGGGCCTGTCGGCCGGGGCGATAAGCACCTTGTGAAGCTGGAAAGGGTGGCCATTGAATTCTGTCATCGCTCCTCATTGGATTGGGAGCAAACGGAAATTTATTTTGGCAACCTTTATATCATTTCTGTCTTTAATCCCTCTGCACACCAGCCATATTAGATCAGCTGATCGTCCTCAACTCCACCATGTGTGTCCACCATTCCAAGTCTCTGTACTGATCTCTCTCTCCAAAACACTCTTCCCCACTTGGCCATCTGATGAAAGCTGTCAGGCTTACACTTACCATTCCTTCCCTGGGGAAGCCTCTCCAGATCTCCTGAATGGTTCTGCCCTTTTGACATGGGTGTAGTACTGACAACATGATCTTGGAAGTTCTTGTTACACTTTTATCTCCATACTTGCTTTGAAGATGAGGATCCTTTATTGTTAGGAATAGCAACAACAACAAACATAATAACACTGACATTTATCAGGAGTTAGGTCATGCCAGATACTTTGCCCAGCACCTTATGTACAGGATTCCACTTCATTTAGTCCTTGAAACATTGTTTATGGAGTGGTTGTTAAGTGCCATTGAGATGGTTCCAATTCATAGGGACCCAATCTCCAACAGAGCGAAACTGAACAGCCCCGAGCCATCCTCACATGTGTTCTTCTGTCTGAGCCCATCGTTGCAGCCACTGTCAAAGGGGCTTTTGTCTTACTCACTGCCTCTAATTTACCAAGCATGATGTCCTTTCTCAGGACTGGTCTCTCCTGACAACATGTCTCAAGTTCACGGCATCAGGTCTCACCATCCTTGCATCTGTGGACCATTCGGCCTGTACACCCTGCCCTTCAAAGACAGATGTTGGAATTTGGAGCCCTGTTGGCATGTGAGGTTACATGTTGGGTGGCTAAGCACAGGGTCAGCAACGCAAACCCTGCAGCAGTGCTGTGGGATAAAAAGGAGGCTTTCTGCTCCGGTCAAGATTTCCAACCTCCGAAACATTGTAGAGAGTCACTATGAGAGTCAGAATCAACTCAACAGCTGTGGATTATTTTATTTCTGATGACTCTGAAGCATGGAGAAATTAAGAAAAGTATTGTAAATCAAAGAGCTTGAAAGTAGAGTCATGATTAGATGACAGGCCGTCCGAATTCAGAGCCCATGTTCTTCACCGTCCCTGTGCACTAGAGTCCTCTGCAGCAAGGACTTTGAGGAAGTGCATCCTCACTGGCAGGCACACACCTGGAAGAGAGGAGAAGTCTGATGATACTGGGAGTGTTTGGGAAGTTGGTGGTAGAGAATCTCTTACAAGGAAATGAAAGGGGTTGTGCAAGCATTGAGAGATGAGCCAGTGGTCTTGCAGAATCAACAAGCTAGTGTGAAACCTTCTCTTCCAGCCCCGAGAAGCAAAGAGAAGCCCTCTCTAGGAGAGAATGTGTAGCAAGGGACTTTTTAAGATAAGTGCCAATTTTCCATGAAAACTGGCATTTAAAGGTGCATTAGAAAAAAAGAAAGATGTCTGTGTATCTACTTGTGTGTGAGAAAAGACTGTGGTACAACAAGAGTGGACAATGGAAATTAAGGAGCCACATTTTTCACATAGACTTTATGTCAGTAATACATTATAGCACTCTTGTATAATGCCAGACCAGGTGATTCAACTATCTATAGATGCATTATGTAATGAGCTCATCAACATCATTCCAGGTCATCTCAACCAACTTTCCAGGAGTTACTATAACCTCTTTACTTGTTATCATTACCCACATTTTCGTTAGCAATAACCAAAGCCAAACTCACTGGCCAAGGCTGACTTATAGCGAGCCCTTGTGGGTTTCGAGACTGCAACTGTTTACAGAACTGTTTACGGAAGTAGAAATCCCAGGTTTTCTTCCGTGGAGCTGCTGAAGGTTTTGAACTACTGACCATGCAGATCCCAGTTCAACACATAACCACTGCACCACCAGGGCTCCTCCTATAATTTGTTGTAAAGCCCTGCCATTTCTACCTAGGAAACTGATCTAATGAACCAAGACTGAACTTCTGTTCCTTTGTAATCAAATCCTAATAATCTCTCACTTCCCACTTCCATTTATGAGAGCTTTATTTATTAAATAACCCTAGGTTGTTGTTGTCTGCTAAAGCGTTTGAAGTTGTTCCCCGTTGCCTTTAGGATAAAGCACAATTTTCTTAGAAGCTTCTTAAACTGCTAGACTCTATTGTTTACCAGCCAGATGGAAGACCTTACAGCTGCATTGTCTCTCATATTTCAAGCTATACACCTGTGCTCTCCACTCATCAACCCCTACCTCCCAAACTAACTACAATTACTTCTCAAGGGCTGAGTTCAAGTTCACATGTTCCTGGAAATTACATGTTACTATTTATAACTGTCCTAGATGACCACTTACTGGGTTCTCATAATTTCCTGTAATACAAAGCATGTATTGCATTGTCCTACAATTGCTTATTTGTCCATTTCCCAAGTACAACGATGATCTCTTTGAGATCAGAGTCTTTTGCCTTTAATATCTTAGCAATGGATGGTTTTTTTGTTTTGCATTTGGACCATAGTGCTGTCATAGAGTCCTGACTATATGGTGGACTTCCAGACGAATGAACACATCAAGAAGAATTATGAGAATGTTCCTTAGAGGCAAGGATGGTGAGACTTTGGCTTGCTTATTTTTGCCAGGATAGGCCAATAGCTAGAGAAATACTATCATGGTTAGTAAAAGAGAAGCCCATCAAAAATGAGGGAAGCCTTCCATGAGACAGACTGATGCAATACCAAACCATAGACTCAAACATCCCAGTTATCTTGAAGACAGCACAGCATCAGGCGACGCTTCCTTCTGTTACAATACAGGGTTGCCATTAGTCAGAGCCAACTAAATGGTAAATAACAACCACTGCTGAACTGAACACACTGTTTGGTGTATGGGAAATGCTCAATAACTCTCGAATGAATGAATGGATGATCAAGTCAGAGCCCAGGAATGAATCTATCATTTCTGAATGAGGAGCCAAGGTGCTGATTTGCTTCCTCAAGCCTGGGTCTTCTCTAAGCCAAAATCCATCAAGTCAAATGTGTGACTTCGGCAAATGCTTAGAAAAAGACATTGTTTCTGAATGATTGTGTTCTGGGCTTTTGGACTGACATTTGGAGATTTTTCACCTTGGTACAGTGTTTTCTTCAGTTGGAGATGGATGTTAACATTCTGTGCTACAAGGTCGTGTGCATCGTGTGCTATCAGCCCGCAGCAGGTTCCTGTTCCCATCAACTCTGTCCTCATCACTCACTAAGGTGAGGCAAGGCTGCACAGAGCATGCACCACAGCCTCACTAAATCACCCTGAGCACTTCGCTCACTAGCTACAGAGCCCACGCTTCAGAAACAATTGTTTGATTAAGTCTTAGACTAAAGAACCCTGGTGGCTTATGGGTCAGCAGTTCCAAAACACCAGTCACTCTGTGGGGAAAAAAATAAGGGTATCTAGTCTCAAAAAACCTGTCCTGTATGGTCACTCTGAATTGGACTTGCCTCAATGACAACCTGTAGTATTAGCCTATGATTCTAAATGGAAGCTTCTACCTGATCTATTAAAGAGCCTGGTGAAGTCCCCAACACAAGATATGGCAGTCTTACTTCCACAAAGATTAACTGCTTTGGGAACCCTGTGGGCTGGTTCTACTCTGTCCTACATAGCTGGCACGAGTCAAAATCGATGAACAACAACCTAACATATTTGACATCAGGCCCCGATGCGTAATATTTTCCTTGTGACTAAGAAGTGTGTATGCACTTTTTGAATTCTTTGTTAGATCAAGTCCAGCAGTTATCACTGCAAATCGAGGGCACGCATATCAGTGCAAAGAGGAGATGGAACATCGGGTTTCAGCGACAGGTGGTGAGGTACACAGTATGTTCTACTCCTCTCTGTCAATGTTAGGATCTTTTCGACCTTTCACAGTAAGGAAAAGAGGCCGGATGACTTCCTGCTCTGATCCACTGTGTCATATGAGCATAATCACCTTTGGCAAGCTCCTAGCAAGGATTAAAGGAGGGCTTTTTTACATATTCAGTGAAAACATCTGAGAGGTTTTAGCCACTAAGCTTTCCAGTCTGGGTGTTTAGACACACCTTCCCCCAGGACACAGAAAAGTAACAAAATTACTCATTCAGATGATTTCCATAAAGAAGACTTTACAAATCTAGGATTGTGTCCCTGAAGGAGTATTGCATTTTCTCAATTCTAAGACTCCCTTTTGTCCCTTGCATTCACAACATCTTTGTAACTAGAACGTACAGGGCAGCCAAGGGTGCCTGTTTCATTTTTCTTTTTTAATGATAATTGAAAGACATTTAGTGGTGTGTTGTAAAATAAGTGATTTAGTACATCTGATGAAATTGTTTAATTGTTATTTTGTTAACCAATTTTATATTTTATTTTTTGCACTTTATTATTATATCTGTTGTGGTCCTTTTGGTCCCCACAGGTTTACTTGTGTTGAGAGATTCTTGTTTCAATATTACATATGTTTCCTCATGGTTTTCTTAATCTTTGTCATATTTCTTCCCCTTTATGACTCCTGAGCTCAAGAATGTTCTTGACACTATTGCAGGCGCTTCTCACGGACTAGCCAAGGGAAGTAGAACTAGGTCTAGTAGGAGAGTGAATTGTTTCTTTGTCAGCCTTTGGAAGAGATGATTTGCTGCTGTTGGGTGCAATACAATCATTTTCAACTCATAGCAGGCTCTTGTGACAGAGTGCCACTGCCCCATTTCATTGCCGAGGCTAAAATCTTTATAAAAGGACCTGGTGGTGTGCTGGTTGAGTCTATGGCTGCTAACCAAGAGGTCAATGGTCCAAATCACCTCCAGCTTCTTTAACAACTATATGCCGGACTGCCACACTACCAGGGATATGAGGGAGAGAGTGTAGATGGAGCGTCTTCATGCAGCCCACGATTATACCATAGCAACACAAAACCTTTTAAAAACAAGAGAAAGGCTCATACTTTCTTGTATATGATGAAACTTTGTGATTGCAGATGTCCATTTGAAAAATAATTCTCCCACTCTGCAGGTCCATCCAGTACTACATAACCTGATCTTACCCTTCTTTTCCAAATAGCACTACACCAGTCATCTTCCTCTAGCTCATCTGTATGCTGGCTCTCTACTCAAACCAAACCCAAATCAAATCCGTTGCCATCAAATCAGTTCTGATGCTGGTGGGTTCGCCTCTCTGACTTTGTGGCCAGCAGCCTCATGCTTAACCTACAGAATCACCACGGCTCTTCTCCTCACCCTACTCTGTCACAAAGAACCCAAGAAGCCCCAGGACCTTGTTTGCATTCTCAAAACTATTTGTTTGGATCGAGGAAACATTGTATTCTTCTAGTATGCAGATCTTTGGGTGCATATGTGTATTTTTTTTTCTTAATTTATAAAATTTGTAAAATAGAAAAGGAAGTTTCCAAATCTTTGTGGGAAAATCCTATTTATTAATTCCATTTTTCCATGAAATTTTTAAAGCTCCCTCATACAGCAGGTTAAAAAGTCAAAGAATCTCACTTCGGAATTTCAAAGATGCCCAGACCAAAATAGCGACTCCAGCAACTGAGTCCATTTGAGCTCATAGCAACCCTTTAAGACGAAGTACAACAGCCCTGCAGATTCCCGAGGTGACAAGCCTCACAGGAACTGAAAGCCTCGTCTTTGTCCGGGGGGCAATTGATGGTCTCAAGCAGCAGAATGCTTTCTACTTTATTGAGCTTTGCAAATTTCTTGAGTCGATGATTGAGGAATTTCTATATTTGTATTTTATATTGGTTAGGTCAATATTATACATTTCCCACTTCTATAATTATGTTTTAATCGAAAGAAAGGTCTTCCTTAGTCTCTCACCATTAGAATAATTGCTGTTATAGCATAATTCGCAAATGTTAGAATTTTAATACTCTCTCAAAGCCTATGCTTTATGGTATGGAAGGTTAAAAATATAGTTCTTGCCTAGACATATTATAATATTCTAGCTTAAATTCAAAAGAGAGCTGAGATTGTAACCTTTGGTTAAGTTCTTCCTTGAACTGGTTCTGGTAGTCTTCTGAAGAAAAAAAAGAGAGAAAGCGATGGAGAATGATTCAAATAATAAGAAAACTGATACCTACAGAAACATAAATGAGCATTGCTTAAACACTATTGGTACTATGAATGACGTTTGGAGATATGGAGGTAATAGCAATTAGCCTTTTCCTAGTCCAAAACTGTTTATGATGTATCTTTCATTAGTCGGCATCGACTCTGTGGCAGTGAGTTTATCTGTTTTTACTACTAAAGCAATGCATTCCCACCATGATCCTGAGAGGGGGGTGATATTATCAGCCTGTGCTGGAACAGGTGAACTGGGGAGTGCAGATAGCTCAGAACGTGACATCTAGCAGAGACGCTTGGAAAGTCAGACTGGGCAATCTGTTTTGAAGGAACAAAGACTTGCGAATCCCACGGTGTGGTTTCTCTCTCTCTGCACACATCGGGTGACCATGTATCAGGATTAACTCGAGGCAACGAACAGCACAAAAATCAATATTAGAATAAGTAAACAGAAGCTTGGATCTGTTGACATCTATCCAATATGAAATCAGCAGAAAACATACAATTAGACCTGGAATCTCAGTTTGCTGCTTCCAAAATCCAGAGTCTTTTTTGTGACACCGGTTCCTTTATAGGACCAAGTATTTTTCATCTCCCCACTCCGATGGCAAAGTGGGCACTATCAGAATTACCAGGCAGGTAAGAGGTTGTTTAGTTCTGTGGACACAACTAGCTAAACCACTGAACCAGCGCCCGGGCTCCTTTGAGCTTCCTCAGCACTCTGTTCACCAAGCGCAGGACTGCAATTTTTGTTTACATGACAGCTCCCTGAATAAACAGTGTAAATTTTCTCTTAGTCATCTTTACGTCTCCAAGGTCCAGACAATGTCCAGTGCATTGCAAGTGCATGATAAATATTTACTCAGTGAATAACTCAGTCAACAAGTGTCTATCAGGAGCCAGAAACCTCACTTCCGCATGAAAACTACTTGGCATGGCTGTATAGTCTTCTCAGCAGATGCTTGAAGAAGTGTGTAATTTACTCGATATGATACTACAAGAAAAGGATTTTATAATTAAGGGCATAAAGAAAACAATTTTCCCTTTATAAAATAAAAATGTAACTTGTAAAATTCAGAATTTTCTTCTGATATTATTATACACTATTTGATTTTTAGAACAAAAGATATTTTATGACTATGTTACATAATGCATGATACTTGAAATATCTTTGTAGGTTCCCAGAGAATCAGTATTGACTAAATGTTCTTTAAGCTGATGTCTAAGGTTATTATGAATTTTGACTATTTATTAATAATTATCACAGTAGATTTATGCAAGTTTACCATGTTTTATTTTGTGATCAGAAACATACGTTTAATTAAAAACTCAATAATAAACTATTATTTCTCATGAAATAAGCTTCTATTTTTCCTTATGGACATTTTTTGAGGATTCTAATCTCCATTTAGTAGTTTTATTTTCCCTGAATTGTTTCCCATTGCATGACTATTAGATAATCCATATAGTTTTTTTTCACAAATACCTTCAAAATTGATAAAAAGCTTACTTCAAAAAGATGGAAAACTAAGTCTGTATTTAAAACTGGAAAATGAATGTAATTCAGTTGATGTACTTGATAACTGTCATTTTAATGACAGCACACGTATTACCTACATTGTATTTCATATGCGTTAGAATGGACGCCTTTTGAAAAAGGCGCTGGAGAGCATGAAATGCAATTAAAAGATATTTTTGATAAGAAACTAAGTGAGTAACTGTCATGTCACCCAGAAAGATAGGGCAGGATTCAGTTGTCCACATGGAAGATACTACATGAGAATAAGGTTCATACAAACTACTCAGGAAGACTATATTGTTGCTAGACCTAGCCTGAATAATTTAGATATTGTGACCAGGGAGCAGTAGAAAGTGGAAAGCATGCTTTATCTTAAATTATAAAGAAAAGATGAATGGAAAAGATAGATTGCTGCATTGTTGTTCAAATTTAGTAATTCCCTTAGGCTTTCCTCTGAAGATTAACTTTTATAACTGAATTATTGCTTTTATCTCCATGGGACACCTTAATTCTACCCAGTGCTCTATTTTAATATTCATGCAGTACAACAAACAGAATAATCTTATTAAACTGTAGTTAATAATGTCAGTCTTCAGCTCAAAACTCTCCGAAGGCTGCTCATGTCACTCAGAAGAAGAGCTAAGGTCCATACAAGACCCACCCCATCCACACGGAGCCCGTGTGTGTGTGTGTGTGTGTGTGTGTGTGTATGTGTGTGTGTGTGTGTCTCTCTCTCTCTCTCTCTGTCTCTCGGGCCTTACCTCTTGCTCACTCCACTCAAATCCCACCAGCATCACTGCTGTTCCGCAAACACACAAGTTCTGTTCACCCCGAGGCTGTGCACCGGCTGGGCCACCACCCATTCTATCCCACAAGCCATCAGCTTGGCTCCCTTCCCCACCCCTTTGGGAATGTATTCATGGGTCACCTCGCAGCAAGGCTTTCTACCCATTCAATTTAAAATCCAATCGCCACTGCTATTTAAAACTGTTAACGTTAAACCTTCAGAGGTTTAACATTAAACCGCTTTTCTCCTTTTCATTATCTCCTTTGGATCTAGCACAATCCAGCTTACTTGTATATGGTTTCCATTGCTCATTAATTTGGTATATGTAAGTTTCTCTCCCCTCAAATATAAGGAGATTTTTCAATACCTTTCTCTGCTCCTGTATTTACAAAATGAGAGTGCCTAGTACATTGAAAATGCTCAATACATATCTGTCTAATAAAGTAATGACAGAATAAATCAAATAAAGAATTATTTGTTCCTTTTGCATACCATATATGCAAAAATAAACCTAACCAACTGCCATGCTTTGAGTCTTTGTGTCAGAAAAGAACTGTGCTCCACATTAACAACTTCTCTCAATAAAAACCAGGTTTTGCTATTTTTATTTCATGGACTTTTTGAAAGAAGAGTAAAGAATAATGCTTGAAAATCCCCATAAATATCTTCAGTGGTGGAGCTCAATGTGCAATCTCTGAAGGTTTAACAGTAACAGCACCTGGAAACCTGTGAGAAATGTGTGTTCTTGGGCTCCGCCGCAGACAGACGACACCTGCCATTCCGCACTTTAACAAGTCCTCCCAGTGAGGCTGACGTGCCTTGAAGGTGGAGAGCCATTGATCTGTACAATAGTTCTATTACATTGGGAATAGCAGTGCAACTTTTTAGGCATTCTTTTGCCACATTGGAGACTTCAGGTTTTCCATGGATATAATACATCATAATTATTCTGGCCTTGATGAATAGTGAGTGAGTCTTCTTCGCAGTGACGTTCACACCTGTCCTTCCCTTTCATATCCATAGGGCTCCCTCCCAGCGCAGGTCCTAATGCTCCATTGAGTCATTGCCTCTCATGGGTCTCTGCTATAGTGCCACCCTCTTTAACCCACCCTGCATGCTGCCAGCAGCTCAATCCTCGCACATATTGAGGATTGGATGAGACCTAAATTATCAACTACCTAGAACATCGATTTCATCATGTAACTCTCTGCAGGGTTGTTAGGTGCTGTAAAGTCACTTTTGACTCCTAGCCAACTCGTGTGACAAGGTTCCTACCTTAGGGCACCGATCAAGGTGCCCCTTAGGGTTTTCTCCTCTGTAATCTTTAAGGCATCAGATTGTCTGGTCTTTCTTGGACAGAGATGCTAGCTTGATTCAAACCACCAGCCTTCCAGTTAACAACCAAGTGCTGAACCCTTGCCTCCCCAGGGCCTTACCTCTCTTCATCAGAACCTCTCAAGTGGTCGCCCAAGTGATGTTAGCTTCCTCGCTGGAACGCCCTCACCCGAGTGCCTGAGTTCTAAGCTGTGCAGCAGTACCTGTCTGGCTGGTGAGGTGAAATGTCCAAATATGGCTCTCTATCCATAGTCCCTTTTGTGAAAGTATTGTACATTCTAGCTTCTAAACCTGTGGCTAGAATCTCATTTTGGAGAGCATTCTCTGGTATGTTAATGGTCCTGATTAAGGTGGGATATGTTCTGAGCCCTTCTTACTAGAGAAGTGAATAAATTCCCCCCTTGAGGATGTGGTCTGCTGAAAGACAAAGTCCACATCTCCATCAAAGCCATTCCTCTGTGTGTAAGAGAGCCATGTGGGAAGCAGAAAGAGAATTTGCAGGGCCATCAAGGAAGATGAGCCCACAGCGGAGAATGTTTGACATCTCCCCTGAAGTGGGGAGGCAGTTGAGGCTATGGCGCGCTGAGACTAGAGGCGGAGGCGGAGGGGTCCATGAGACAGAACTGAGGGGCAGAGCTCTGAGACTGAGGGAGAGCAGCAGGCAGGCTTCCTGATCCAGAGAGGCAGAAGCCAAAGGCACCTGGGGCTGAATGACTGGACGAGAAAAACTTGTTGCTGGCTGAGGAAGGCACTGTGTCATTATTCTTTATTGATCCTGAATTGTGGTAACCTGTTGAATTCCCTAATGAATTCCCCTAATCATGAGGTCTTTGTGAGTTCCCTAATAAATTTCCCTAATACATCCCCTTACTTGGGAGCCCGTTGCAGTGAGTGATGGATTCCCTCGGTGTTGTAGTTGGTGTGGAAACAGACAAGAGAATGAAGGCTAGAGGGTGCAGGCGCGTCCCACCTCTCTGCCTGGAGGAAACCGGCCTTGGGTAGATATGGAGCTAGATTCCCCTCCCTGCTGAAGCCAAATGGGGTCAGATGTGGCCTCCTTGCTGTACTATTCACTTACCCTTAACAACTACTGTCATAAGAACAATGACAACTACTAACACTTAGGCCTTTGCTACCCACCACTGTCTCTTTCTTTTTTTTTCCTTTTTTTTTTCTTTTTTAACATTTTATTAGGGGCTCATACAACTGTTATCCCAATCCACACACACATCAATTGTGTAAAGCGCATTTGTACATCGTTTCTCAAAACATTTTCTCTCCATTTAAACCCCCGACATTAGGTCCTCATTTTTCCCCTCCCTCCCCGCTCCCCCCTCCCGCATGAGCCCTTGATAGTTTATAAATGGGTATTTTGTCATATCTTGCCCAGTCCGACGTCTCCCTTCATCCACTTTTTGGTTGTCTGTCCCCCAGGGAGGAGGTCACACACAGTTCCATGTAATCGGTTCCCTCTTTCCTACCCACTCTCCCTTTACCCTCCCTGCTTTGCCACTCACACCACTGGTCCTATAGGGCTCATCCGTCCTGGATTCCCTGTATTTTCAGTTCCTATCTGTACCAGTGTACCTCCTCTGGTCCAGCCAGTCTTGCAAGATAGAATTCGAGTCATGGTAGTGGGAGCGGGGAGGAAACCTTTAGGAACTAGAGGAAGATTGTATTTCTCATCATTGTTACATTGCACCCTGACTGGCTCATCTCCTCCCCGAGACCCCTCTGCAAGGGGATCTCCAGTGGCCTACTAATGGGCTTTGGATCTCCACTCCGCACTCCCCCCATCATTCACTATGGTAAGATTTTTTGTTCTGATCCACCACTGTCTCTTTCCATGTACATAATAATATGTTCTCCCAGCTCCAAACTAACCTGGGAGATTCTTGAAGGGTGGGGTCAGCATCACCTATATCAAGGTCTATGTAAAGTGACAACACTATGCCTTGAAGCCCAGTCATAGAGGACATACAAAATAAATTGGTTACTACTCTGCCTTTTTTTGGAGCAGAATCTTTGAACCATGAGTATTTGTTTTCTATCTTTGAAATCCTCACCATAAAATAACTGAATAGCAAATTTCTTCTTGAGAGTTTAGCTTAACCAATAACTTCCATTGAGTCCATTTGAACTCCAATGACCCTACAGGACTGAGTAGAATTGTTCCTTTGGGTTTCTGAGACTGTAGCTCTACAGAAACAGACAGGCTCATCTTTCTCCTATGGAGCTGCTGATGGGTTTGAACTGTTGACTTTGCAGTTAGCAGCCCATTCTATATTCCACAGTGCCCCTAGGGCTTACTTTTGTTAGCGTACTGTTGTATTGGTTCAATATCTGCTGTTCTAAAATGACAATACGCATTTGAGATTACAGTACTTAATATGCTCGCATTTCAGATTGACCCATCCACGTTTTCTTCCCTCCTTCCTTAAACAAATATTGATAGACCTGCTCAACTCAGCTCGATTGCTTCTCATAAAACTTTCTGCTTTGGCTAGTTTATCTGATTTTAGGTGATCTCTTTCTTGCTGAGGTTTGCTGTGCCTGGTGGATAAAATTCTTCATCTATTTTCTGGAATATAAAATGAAGTTTTTAATTATAGCCATTTCTGTTTCAAAGCTAGAGCTGCATCTTACAACTGACAAGCCGATTTAATGTGGTGGGTTTTTTTTTTCTTTTCCCTCAAAGATTATTTTTATATCAAGGTCCATTTCACAGAACAGAGGACACAATATATTTCCTCACCTCCTCTGTTTCATCGTACACCTAATCACTGTTTCCTGCCCTCCTGCAGCTTCCTTTCCCTCAGACTGGAGGCATGGTCTCTTTTTTCTCATGTGAAAAATATACATTAGTTGATCTGGCTAGTTTGAAGGAAGTCCTTAAATTATGGAATGATTCATTGCATAATCTTCAACTAAAAAAGAACTGCATGCTCAGAGCTAATAGCCTGGTCATTAAAAACGTTGGTGTTGTTTATTTTCAACTTAGATGGGAGTTTTTGCTTATGCAAAGCAGATTTTGCTAGCCCCTTCCATGCCTCTCTCTGAGCACGGTTCATGATTCACGGTTCATGATGCCGGATGCAGTGCATGGAGCATCAGGCAGCGTGAGCCCTCCCATTGTGTGCGGCTGGTGCTCAATTCCCTCCCACCTTGCTGTCCTTTGAAATTGATTACACCTTCTTATTTTGCAGCTTGGTGGAACACGGGCCTTTGTGTAGGCCGGGGTCTTTATGGCCACTCTAAATTCGGATGTAGCACACTCAGCCAGGTTCATGATAATAGAGCCTCCTGGAACCATCGACAGGTCTAGGCTGCGCCCCACAGCACTTCAACGGATCCAGGCCAACTTCTAATAGTCACTTTCGTTCCTTCTTAAGTGTGACTTTTCCCCTTTGTTCTGTGGGCCTTTCTCTGGGTTCCTTATTAATTGACCTGAGCTGTCACAACTGGTCACCATGGGATGACTGAATAAACCATGCTCCTTGTGTGTCTACATGAGGCAATATGCAAGAATAGTTTCCAAGTTAAGGTCACACATGCTTAATTTCTGGCTCTGGGACCAACCCACACAAGAGCCATCAATTAAATTAGACCACTCTCTGCAGGGGGATTGCAAGTACCTCAGTTTCATATCTGAGTGGTAATTTCTAATGTGCATTCAGAGTTAAAAATCACTGATGAGCTATCAGAATTCAGGCCTTATATTAAACTGATGATCAAAGCTACCTTTCCTCTTTGAATCTGAATGAACCTAACCCGCTAATAATAAGTAGATCACCAGCTCCTCCTTCATAGTTTATCTTACTCAGGATTCTAGGTCATAACAGTGGCCAATGTGCTGAAAATACAGAGGTTTGAGTCCAGCCCAGACAGACCTGAGAAAAACCGACTGGGGACCTACTTCTGAAGGTCCTCCGGTATCACGTGGACTCCGCAGCAGGCCCACCCATTCTGGAATGAATCCAAATTTTAAAACATACAGCGCTCTCTATAAAACACCATCAGTAGACAAACACTGAAGCTCCGTGGATTTCTATACAGTGATTACTTCCTGTCAAGAACTTGGTTATTTTCATGAACTAGATGGGACAAAAATGTCACCCTGCTGCTGCCACATTAGAGAAAGAGACAAGTGCATCGGCAAGATTGACATGTCATCATACTTACCAGTAAAATCTTGGGGGCAGACACGAGTGTATCTTCCTATCTCATTAAGGCACACAGCCTCGTTCTTGCAGGGTTCTGAAACACATTCACCCACCTCCAAGTCACAGTGGCTGCCTTGATATCCAGGGCCGCAGAAGCAGGAATAGCCATTGATTCCATCTTGACACATGGCTCTGTTGTGACAGGGGCTGGAAGCACACTCATCGTAATCCTTCTCACAGAAGCTTCCAGCAAACCCTGCAAGGCAGATGCAGACAGGGCCCACAGGGTGGGAGTGACAGATGCCTCCATGCCGGCAGACGTTGCTGCCACAGTAGCCAATGGCAGTCTCACGGGTCACCCCACTGTAGCCAGGGGGACATTTACACCGGAAGCCTAGCTCTGTGGTGTTGACACAAGAAGCGTTCTGCTGACAGGGACTAGAGAAACAAGCATCTTTCAGGCTGCCACAGTCTTTATCCAAATTATTGACTGTGTCTGAGCAACAGCAATTGTCTTTTGAAAGACCAGTGCATATAGAACTGTTTTGGCAAGAGTTTGAGAGGCGCCTCGCGTCATTTGTGTTGCAAAAGGAATCTACCAGGAAAGCAAAACACAAAAGATTAAGCCTATATAGTTGATAAAACTATAGACCTTCATTCATCCCATCCCTGTTACATAAACCTGTTAATCACATAAACCCAATCACATAAACCTATTAATAAAAAACATAGCTGGCTTCATTCGAGTGATACATTTTTAACTATTCACTTTTCTTAAACAAAAAAGAGTGTTGCTAATAAGAAACAGACAGAGGTTGGTTGAGTTCTTCTTGTTTTCTCCATAGTCCTTTTCTCAGGCACGTGTGCATTGAGCAATGGGGCACATTGAAACAGGTGTGAAAGCTTCCTATCTGTTCATACGTGTGTCATTCACATATTCCCATGGAGTGCTTGAGGAAATGGTGGGAGATGAGTTACTATATTATATCAGAATATGTTGTCTAAATAAAAGCCATATTTAAGTAACCTTGCAATTTGCTATATCGCAGGTTTAGCAGCATCACCATTCTATGCTCTAGAGAAAAACATAGAAAAAGGAAAAAAATAAAAATTTATACAATACTTACTCTGAAGGTTTACTTTCTGCATCAAGCATGTCAGATATCTTACATACATTATTTTTAATCTTCACAGAGAAATAATTTACAAATAACATTAAATCCCACAGTCAGGAAATACACGTAGCAGAGTTCGTGACTTCACCCTGCTCCAAACACTTCTCTTTTCTAAGGGTGCATGTACAGAATTCTATTTAGACTAATAATGTGCAAGGAATCAATAACCCAGTAATATTGTCCCAAGTCATTAAAGATTTGCAAGTGTATGATACTTTCCACAAAGCACACTTGTGATTGTGGTGTGATGACTGTCTTAATGCTGTGTACTGAGAAACTTCATGCCTTGACAACTTAGTCATTTCAGCTCACCTATGGATTCATCTGCCACCAGCCCTGTATTTTCATTCGCTTTCTCGTTCTACTGCTCACCAGCCTAACAGTGACTACAGAAAGCTCACAAAATGGACAACTTGCTTTTAAGACAAGAAACACAAATCAGCAACTGTCAAAAAGAACACCTGGTGTACCGTGGGAAACATGTAATGATACATATTCCTCCTCTTTTTAGAAAGGTGTGGCAACCCACAGCAGAACGAGAAGATACTTAGAAGAAGCGAATAACTGGTTCAACATTCAGGGGTGAGAACAGCTGCACAATTATCCTCTACTTACTCGAGCTGGCTGCAATACTTCTCTTCGAGCGCTTGCCGTGGAGAAAGTCAACTTGTGCTTATGGATTAACCAGCAGGGCTGGGCTGACAGCACCCTTCTTCTAGTCCTTACAGGAAAAAACTAATTTGGCCTTTTACTTCCCATTTGTTTTCAGATCCTTCACATATAAAGCAATTCCTTTTAAGTCTTAGTCAACAAATATGTGCTAAGCATTTACGGTGTCAAGCACATGTTAGGAGCTAGGGAGCAAAGGAACATAAGACAAGCCTTGACCGCCGAGCAGAGGCCTGGAGCATGAAGCAGCAGGGCCCTGCAGAAATACTGTTGTCGTCATTGTGCTTGCTGGAGGAGTCGTTCTGACGTATCTGTAGGAGCGCGGGGCAAGCAGGGCTGCCTCACTGAAGAGGATATCCTGGAGATGTCTCTAAAAACATACAGGGGTGAAGAAAAAATGTCATCTGAGGAAGAGATTACAGAAGCAGGAGAGGCGTGGTCATTCTCCTTGAGTGCTAATGATGAGAGAGGGCGTGGACACAGATGAGAAGACAGTGCAGAGACAAGCGCAGTTCAATAATTTTGGCAGCATTTGTCACGTTCCAGTGGTCCAAGCTGAGAAGAATACATTAAACTATTGAAGATACTGTCATCCACGCCCAGCACAAATCCTGAATGTCTGAGGTGGTTTCCGTTGTTGTTGTTGTTGTTGTGACTGCTGTTGCTAGTGGTGGTATTGATGGCCTTTCTTTTTTTTTAATAAATAGTTTTTATTGAAACTTCATCCTCATATTATACAATTCAATAGTTCAATCACATGAGAAAAGTTGTACAATCTTTACCACAATCAATTTTAGAACATTTTT
>NW_022111324.1:41328099-41386879 GCF_000313985.2 Echinops telfairi | reverse complement strand
GAATAATGTGTTCTTGCAATGAGTAAGTGCTTGAGTGGAGACCATTGATGGTCTTTCTTTGAGCCCTGAACTAAAGCATTAGTATGGAGAGACAATAAAGTAAATTAGCATATATGGCGAAGGCCCTTCTGGTGACATTTTAAAATAGTCTTCTAGCAATAATTAGGTAAAAACTTGTTTCTTTGCATCTCCCAAGTGGAAAAATTAAGGCTTATATGGGCTAAGTCATTTGTCTCAGGAACACTGAAATGAAATTTGAACCTCTGGTCTGATTTCAAAACACATTTCTTTTCACTGTCTCATCCTAGACATTGGGATAAGCAAAGCTGTGTGCTAAATGATGAAATGAAAATTACTTTCTAGTTAGTGATTTACATGTTTTGCTACTTAATGTTTCAGGTGTTCATATAATTTATTAATTTAAGACTAACTATTTCCCTTTAAGAATATTTTACAAGAAGTGGAACTTCCTTCTTAACCATAGTGGACTTCCTGAATTTCAGTTCCCTTCCATGACCCCATTAAAGACCAAAACCAAATAGCAAACAGCACACTTAGGCAAATAGGAATGAAAAATGCAAAAAGATGCTATACATAGCTAAAATGACACCACTTGGCAACACCAATTATTGGCACGAATGTGAAGAAAATGGAAATTTCTCTCATGTTCTTTCACTCATTTCTTCTTCATAATCTTGCTTCAGTGTCATCAATTACATTAGCCTTTCCAAGGAATGACTTGTTAGTTTCTCAATGATTCTGTTTTTGTTTCTTTTATGAGTGCTATTCAGCAAAAATAGGAGGAAATTATTGATAGACAAATATGGATCAAGAGTGGTATGGGGCACAATCAAGATGAAGACATTCCGTGTAACCTGAATTGCAGTATAGAAGGAGAGGAAAATAGAAACAGAACTTTTGAAGATGTATTGACAAAAAAAAATGTCCTTCATATCATGAACAATGAGACAGTTTCCACCTAAGAAGTTCATAACCCCTACACAGTATAGACCCTAAAAGAAAGTCATCAACATATATCGGTCAAATTTTCCCCAAAAAGGCAAGAAAAACATCTGAGAGCAGCTTACAAAAACAAGCCAGACTGCCTTATCTCATTCCTCAGAGCAGCTAGTGAGTTCAAACCTTTTGGTTAGCTGCCCAATGCTTAACCTATTGCACTACCACGTTTTGGAATATGTTACTCCACTCTCTCCTCTTCTTCATAGTTTCTGCTGATAGGTCTGAGCATATTCTTAATTTGGGAACCTTTATATGTGATTGCTTGTTTTTCCTAGCTGCTCTCATGATTTTCTCCTTTTCCTCAAAGTTGGTGACTTCTTGGGATTCAATCTAGTTGGTGTTCTTTCAGCCCCCTGAATGGCTGCCTGTTTTTCATTCATTAAGCTGGGGAAGTTTTCCTCCATGAATTCTCTCACTATTGTTGCAGGTGACTTTTTTGTTGTGTCTTCCTCTGGTAACCAATGATTCTAATGTTGTTCAGCTTCATAGCATCAGACATAGCTCTCAGGTTTTCTTCAGCTTCTCTAATGATCTTATTAGATTTTTGTTAAAGCCTGCTTGGCTGTCCTCCTAGTCACTGGTGCAGTTCTCTGCAGTCAATTCTCAAGGTCCATGTTTCTGCTACTGGTTTTTGTTATCTCCTCCCTAAGCTCCTGTATTTCCCTTTGGTGTATGGCCTTTATCTCCTCTATCATTTCATCCTTTTCCTGTATTGTTTCCCTCATATCCTGTATGACTCCAAGAAGCATTCTGAAAATTTCTTTCTGTGGCAGCTCAATGTCTGCTTCTTCTATGCATGTCGTTATGTTCAGGACATCTTCTGCCATTGCTACTTTTTCCTCCTGTGTTTTCCATTGAGATCATTGGGGCTGATGGCTGTTTGCATTGTGTTATTTTAGGGGAGCCAGGTGCCATTTTCCAGGGAGTTGAAGAGCACTGGCTCTTTCTGGGAGACTTGTAGGAATGCTTCTTCGAACTGCCTACAGCTAATTTCACTATGGAATTAACCTACCACTTTATCCTCCTGCGGCTTCCCTCTCAGGGGAGTGCCCCAGAAGGCTGGTGGGTTGCCTGCTTTGGTGTTGCAGAGGTTGGGCAGAGGTTCCTGCAACAGCTTGGAATGTTTATGAGTGTTGGCCAAGCTGCCTTATGTCCCCGGGTACACAGGCAGGAATTCCCCAGTGAGAAGTTGGGCAGAATATCTCTTGGTGGGAAAGCAGGGCTTTCCCTAGCCTAGGGCTAGCTACACGGGGTGGAGCTCACCTAGCTGGACATGGTGCAGGCACAAGTGCCCTAGGCTAAGGGGAGTTGTCTGGAGGTCAGCAGTAGAGTGTGAGAGAACAGGAAAGAGACAAAGAGGAGAAAAAAAATTAAAAAGTAAGACTGCTTAGACTAAGGTGACCAGATTTTAACATTGGTAAAGTGGGACACCATTGATAAAGCTCATATCCTGTCGAAATAGCCACATGGCAGCTGAAAACCATATACCCTAGCTTGTTGTGCATTTTTTCAAAATTCGGGACTTTTTAAAAATGCCACGGGACGTGGGAAAAATTGTTAAAAATCAGGACTGTCCCACCAAAAGTGGGACATCTGGTCACCTTAGCTTAGACTGTTCAGGAATATAGAGAATAGAGGGAAACAAAAGCAAGTATGTAGCTGAGTCCTGATCCCCACCCGTGGAGCTGCAAGGGTTTAGTCCCTGCTCTGAGGCAGTGGTGGAAAGTCGCAGCTGAGTCGAGAAAAAGCCCCTGCGCAGCCCTCAAAGACTATGGGGGTACAGAGAGGAGAGATGGAAACAAAAGCAACATTTTAGCTGAACCCAGATCCCTGCCTGTGGAGCTGCGAGGGTTTAGTCCCCACCTCAAGGCCAGGTGGCAAGCTGTGGCTGTGCCTAGAAAAAGCTCCTGCTCAGACCTCCAGGACTGTGGGGGGACAGAGAGCAGAAATGTAAACAAAAGCAACAATGTAGCAAAAGCAAAAGCAGCCCTGATCCCTGCCTGTGGAGCTTCAAGGGTCCAGTCCCTGCCCAAAGGCAGGCAGGGGCAAACTGTGGTTGTGTTGAGACCAAGCCCCCCTATGGTCTCCAAATGGTCCAGGCTCCGGCAGAGACAGTGGCAGGGCCAAGGACAAGCCCCAGCCGGCTTCCACTGAGGTAAGCCAAAAGCCCTCAGCCCCACAAAACCCGATGGATCTGTGCCTATTTATCTTTATGATGCTCCTCCTGTGTTCCAGCTATGTTGAAGTTCCCTCTAAGCAACTCTCCTGGGCTCTATGATGTTATTTTTATAAAACAGGTCTACACACAAAAAGTCAGTCTTTGATGGTTACCAGGAAGGGGAGTGGGAAGGTGGGTAAATCACTCTTTGATAGTAGGCACATGCTAATTAGTTCCTGTGAGGGAAAAGCAGGAAGTTGTGACAGTGTGATTAAGGCAAATGAAGGCACTGAGGGCACACAAGAATTAAGGACAATTGCTGTGAATGCAATAATTCAAGCTCCTTTATATAACAAGAGTAATACACCCCCAAATTACAGATTTGTGACGCAGGTAGATTTGTATGCTACAGGTAGATGTGTTTTGTGAGAGTATATGGACACGCATCTACAGGTATAGTTGTGGGCATTTGTACACACGTCTGTATGCACTGCTATATTTTCATATATATTTGTATAATAGAGCACGTTATAGAAACTTTTTAGGTTCATTCAAATACTTTGTGACACTGAGATACTCAGCTTGAAGACTAAGGACCATAATCACAAGGGACTGCTTGTGATCACAACAAACTTCATAGAGATTTTGTTCGGCATCCTAGTTTGTTGCATGTCATCTGGAGTTTGAAAGCTTACATGCACCCATCTAAGATATGAGGGGAGAGTCAACATTTCTTGAAAAAAAATGTATTGGAAAGAAAATAGTTTCCACGCACTTTCTGAAGCAGCTATGTGTAAGGATTGGTCTCTTCTGCCAGAGACACAGCACCAGGAAGAAAAACACAGATTTGGGAAGCAATTAGTCCATAGGACTAATGACCCTCAGGAGCCACAGCTTCCTCTAGCCTGAAACCAGAAGAATGAGATGATGCCTGAAATTGTTGCTGTTTTCACTGACTAGGGACACAAGAGAAGGTCCTGATTAGAATGAAAGAAGAATAAAACTCAAAAGCATTTAAAAACAAACCAAAAAAGCCAGGCGTCTGAACGGATAACAGACCGGAGGAAGCCCCGAGAGTATTGCTCTAAGACAGCCTTTACCTTGGGACTGATGCCACTCCCTGAGGTCACCTTTCACTCAAGTAACAGACTGGCCTATAAAATAAACAATTACAACCAGAGGGAATGTGCTTTGTAGGACAATCAACTGTTCAAAGTCAAATGAACACACCTGCCTCCACACAGGGGAGCAGCAAAGGGGGGTGGGGACCGTGAGGGATGCATGAGGAGAAGGTGGGGTGGCAATGGGGCAGAGCGCACGGGTTGTGCAACAGCCCCCACTGTCTCCGAACTATGGGCTTATTTGCGTATCACTTCTTCAATGGGGGACTGGTTTGCTGTGTAAACGTTCACCATGGGTATGTGAATTAATACCCTGGAAGTAACAGTCAAGATATCAAGTGACATATTGCTTAGACAAGACGGTCGCACACCAAAATACCCAAATTCCACAGTCATTCAGTCAATTAGACTCACAGGGACTACAAGGGCAGAGTCCAACTGATCCAGAGGGCTTCTGAAACTGTCAGTCTTTGCCAGGGCAGAAGGTCTCCTATTTCTCTCGTAGAGTACCTCATGGGTTTGAGCTTCTGATTGTGCAGTGAGCTCCGCAGTGTTGAGCCCACTGTGCCATCCGGGTTGCAATCTGCTGTATCAGACAATTTAAAGTCTTAAAGAGCAAATATGTCACTGAGAGGAAAGAATAACACATCCGTGACCCAAGCAAGGGCATTTCCATCCCTTTATATGTATATGAAAGTTGGACAATGAATAAGGTATAGTACAGAAGAATGGATGCATTGAAATTATGGTATTGGCAAAAACAGACAAAAAAACATTGAATATACCATGAACTACCAGAAAAGGGAACAAATCTGTCTTGGAAGAAATGCAGCAGAAATTCTCCCTAAAAGGAGAATGACTAGACTTACCTTACCCAGTTTGGACACAGGGCAGTCCCTGGAGAAGGACATTATGTTTGTTAAAGTAAAACGTCATTAAAAAAAAAAAAGGAAAACCTTCAGTGAGATGTTTATTTCAAATAATGAATGGAAAAAACTCTCAAATAAAGCATACCACCAATCACAGATTGTTTAGTGCAGTTGGCTGGAACATTAGTTGATAATCATCAGGCCCTGGTTTCAGGCCCAAGCAGGCCTGGGAGCATCTCACCTGTGGATTCACTCATAAACCCACAAGGAAAATAACACTGCCTGTCAAAGAATAAATTCTGTATTTTAAACATGCAAAGGAAACACAATTTGCTGCATTATTAAAAAGAACAAATTAAAAAGGCAATTAAAGAAGTAAAAGCAGCCCATGTATGGGTCTATGGCATGATTATCAGAAAATCAATATTATTGTTGTTCCAGTTTTGTGTACCTGAAGTTCAAAAATCTGCAGAATATAATAGGTAGCCTTTAGGTCAGCCTTACATTGGAGCAAGAAAAGCACATTTATTTATGGATTCATTTTTTAAAAATGAGATTCAGTTGTACATAAAGTCACCTTGGGATCCTGTTGCAACGAAGATTGTGATTCTGAGTATTTGGGGGTGGAAATGTAAATCATCAGGCGCAGCAGGTTGATCTGAAAGGAAGCGATTTGAAGCCCTGCTCTGTGACAATTGTCCTGGATTTACTCACAACATAGCCTTCATCACAATCACCTTCACATGCCGCACAGCAGCTTCCAGATCGTTGAAAGGGCTTGACGAAGCCTTTTGTACAAGTGGGCTGGCTGCTCCTAGTCCGACTTACCTGGGAATTTGACTTAAGGACACAGGCGGGCATGCATCTTATTAGCGAGATACCTACTGTATTTAAAAAATTAGAATTGGGATTTAGTTCCCAGAGAAATTACTGTGGAGCATTTTTTCTTCCAGCTTTTATAGATGAGATTTAAGTACAAGCAGGGCATTTTGCCAGATGTGGAGCGTTGATGTTTTTGACCGATTTATAAGGCTGCTGAATTGCTTCTTTGTAGTAAAGTTTGCCATCTACTGGTTCATGTAAGAAGTTCCAGAAACTTGAGTCTCAGAATTTTACTTGATTTCTATTATTGATGATGATTGAATTTTCTCATGGAAAAGGTGATGAATTATCCTTATCTACACAACAGGAAGATGGACCTTCTCCGGAGGAAAACCGGAAAGGAGCCATTGCAGCAAGCCGGTGCGGCCCCCTGCCTTTCCTGGAGCCGACTCCCAAGGCGCCCTCGGGCTTGAGAAAAGAAGTTTGAGAACTTGGGAGGTGCAAATGGTGTGCGCAGACTGCGGATCTCAAAGTGGGCAGTTCGAATCCGTCCGGCAGAACCACAAGCGAAAAGGTTACTGCTCCGCTGCGGTTTAGAAGACAGCCGAGGAAACCTGATGGGGCTGATCTACTCGGTCTCCCGTGCGGTCCTCGCGTCCATGGCCACTGGTCTGCCCGGGAGACAGCAAACGTTTTCTATAGTTCCCACCAGAGAGAAAGGCGGACTTTCTACTCCCAGTACTGTCGACAGTCAGTCTCGGCAACTCACAGGGGCAATTCCGCTTGTCCAATTCGGCATCGACTCAGTGGTAGTGAGCTTGTTTGTGTCGTTCCTACAATACTTTTTAATATTGTGTGTTTGATGGGGCTAAAATATGATGTTGTTTGATGAGAAGTGAAAATTAGCCATCACTAATTGTTCAAATGTCAAGACACTGAAACTCCAAATAACATTATGTCTATTTGTGTGTGTATGTGTGTGTTCTAATAGATTTTCATTGAGAGAAATTATTTTGGTCATGCAGTTGAGTTTTAAGAGTAGGATATTTGTTCAGAGCAATGAGACACGGCAGGCTGCTTTCAGGGAAGAGCATTTTAACTTCTCAGGTGTTACTGTAAACAGTCAGCATTCCTTTGCCTTTGGCTTCAGTGCACTTATATTTGAAACCCATAACCAAACCAAGCCATCCTCCGTGGCGTCAATCCCAGCGCCTAGAGACCCCAGAAGTAGAGCCGCCCCACGGAGTTTCACAGGCTGCAAACCTTCCAGAAGCAGCGAGCTGCCTCTTTCTCCCGCGGAAAGGCTAGTGGGCACAACCTGGCAACGTTTGGTTAGCGGCCCACTGCTGAATCCCTGTGCTAACCGGGCTCCCTATCTATCTAAACAGGCAGGTTATGAACGCTCTGATTTAAAAGTATAGACAAAGCCGAACATTGTATCACGTTTGTCTTCTTATTCTCAATCCATTTGTTGACTTGGGCATTTACCAACGAGAGGTCTGCCAGAGGGAAGAAGGTCAGCAGGAGGGAGGAATCCAGTCAGCCAGCAAGATCAGAACTGTCCGAGCCTCACCTTTGAACCAGAGGAACGGTAGGACCTACTTCCGTGAGCTGCAGTGAGGATTAAATGGTTAAATTTATGTGTCTGGTAGCACATAACAAATACTCCAAAAAAAGTTAGCTATAGTTGTTATGTTTACAGGTGAATTTTGAGTTTCTAATAAAATTCACCAGATTAGTAAAAAGAATAATAACACAACAATAACTTCTAAAAACAGAGACATCATTTGCTAATATGTTTCCATATCAATAATTTTACTTCAGAAAATTAAACACACAAGCATTCTTACACCGAGAACCCAGTTGTGATCTAATTGCACACGCTAAGCACAGCCTTCCTACGAAGTAGCTGGGTTTGTTTGTGGCCCCACAGAGACAGATGTGGAACACAGGGAGGAGAGACTTCCGCTCCACAGTTGGTTTATTTTGTCCATTTTGAAATCTAACGACTTTTGAGTCATAGATAAATGTTTGGTCCAAGGCAGCCAAGGACTTTTAAACCTTGCACCCCAAGGGCTTTTCACTATCTCTAGACCTCATTTTTATTGATACTTACACTAATAAACAAATGTATCCCATCTGATACAGTTTCAAACACCCAATTTACATGGTTTCGTCCAAATATTTGGTGTGAGTCGAAAAGACTAAGGATAAGAGAGCCATACCAAGTAATTTCACTTCACTGTAGGTATCTTTCTTAAATTAAAATGTATAGTGCTTTTGACAATTCCCTAATCTAAAAGTCTAATATGTATTTTTCAAAGTGTGATTGTGAAGAGAAATGATCCTTACATGACTTTTGTAGTGACTCATCCTGATTTCTAATCATCAATAGGTATATAAAGTGGACCATGTCAGAAGCAGGAACACAGAATCTCATGTCCAGCATGTAAGAAAAACCAGGAGTGAAGTCGATCTGGGATCCTAGCATGAAGATGTACCAGAGGAGCAGTGTTAAGACCATGAGGCAGAGGAAGAACCCACAGAATGAATAAAGCTTAGTGCCTTTGGACAGGAGGCTGGCTTGCAGGCGGGGGTGCCTTGGGGCATTTATCAGGGTTAACGCAGCTTTGTAACACTTATCCAGATGAGGCAGAGGCCAATGGGTCATATGGCTGATAGACTGAGGACCGGGTGACCGCTCTACCAACATACCTGAGAGGAGGCTCTGGGGACAAAGGAATTGTATCATTAACATTTTGGAACCTGTTAGTTTACTTAATAAATCCCATAACTGTGAAGAAAAGAAACAAAACAAACAAATGTATCCTCTGTCAGCAGAAGGGAAGGAAGGAGAAGAGGATGGAAGTGCTACCATTATTTACATGTGGAACATAGTAATAATTTTTGTGTCTATTTAGCCAGATAAAATACTTCCCAATGTCCTCCCAATAGTGTACATGCAAAACCAAGTATGCTTATTGCCTGTGGCTTATATTTTACTGTGTACTTTTCCTAAACTCTGGGGAGATGGGCAGGGACGTGGGGAAGCCATTGCTGGGGTTAGGGAAGGAGAATGTGGAAGTGTCGCATAAAGTTGTTCTTTTTTGTTTTGTTTTGCTTGTTTTGAATGTGGAAGCACAGTTTTTGATTTTACTTCTATATCTTGTGTTTATTTAGTCTCATTTCACCTAAGTAAAAGTGGAAGGAAATGAAGACATTGTGAAAGAAAATTTGACATTGCAAGTAACATTGAATACATGGTTTCTGATATTCTTTCACATGAAAACATCTTTTCATAACATGATTCAATAAACAAATATTTACTTATGAATTGATGTTAGAACTAAATGGACATATACCACTGGTGTTGGAAGTTCCAGACCTAGAGATTTCCGGTTGTTAAAGCAGAGTGTTTGACTGAACTCTCCTGGACTGGCTTCCCACGAAGGAAGTGCCCTATCTGTGTGAGGGAGTGGGGAGGGGCGCGTCTCTATTCAGGATGTTGCCAAGATGGCTTGAATGTGGTAGATAATCAGTAAAAAAAAGGTTTTGAGAATGATGAAGGCAACAAATGTACAAATGTGCTCGACACAATGGATGGATGGATGGATTATGATAAGAGTTGTGCGAGCACCCAATAAAATGATTTTTTTCAATTTGCTGACTAATGAGTGAGTGAGCAAGAAAACCTGAATATATATTTGAGCCTTGCTGTGAAGCTCTCAGTTCTCTCTTGATAAAATGCAGCAGATCAAAACATCGGGGAAGGCTCTCACTTTGATGTTCATTGTGACAGAACCGACCCGGAGAACATAAAAAGTAGATGGGTTCCTGAAGACCCTTCCTTTCCCTTGCATGTACATAGCCTCTAGAAAGCTAGGCCTTCACACGCTTACACATAGTTACTTCTCTCCATGTGGTTTTAAATAGCAACTGGAGACCTGGTTCATGTGTAGAAGGACACACCTTTACGGTCAGATAGATGAAGGTTTGCATGTTGGTGCCACCACTTACCATCTCTGTGACGTTGGAAAATTACTTAGTGTCTCATAGCCCTTGTCTTTGGGTGTATGTGGTTTGGGATCCTAGGTTTATGTTCTGCTCTGCCACTGACTTGTCCCATAAGTTCTGTCAAAGTACCGAAACGCTCTGTGACTCAGTGTCTATTTCTGGATAAATGACACCTAACCCATAGAATGCACCAGGACTTATTGAGTACTGTGAATAAAAAATCTAAAAGTGCTTGCAATGAAGTGTCCACTCTCAGCCAACACCATCAGCAACATCATCATCATCATGAGAAGAAGAAAGGTAATATACATTATAAAATTCCGTGTAAAAATCACTCCCTTAGCAGTTGCCCCAATACTGCTTAGGAGCCCTGGTGGCTCAGTAGTTAAAGAACTTGGCCAATTAACAGAAAGATTTGTGGAAAAATGGAATTAGAAAATAATGACATTTTCCACTAACTTTTTGAAGTTGCCTCGTATATTCCAATGTTGAAAGGCTTAAAAATGACCCCTTTTTTCTTATACAAGTTTCTTTAACTTTAGGGAACTGAACCTCTCAGCAAAGGTAGGGATGTTCTCAACAAAAACAAAAATAGTTCTTACTCCTTCATAAAGTGAGGGATTATTTCTTAACTATTTAACAACCAACAGACTCAAATTTAACATCAAACATTGAGCCATTCTATAGAATAATTTGGCTACACAGTGTCCTTTTTTCTATAAAAGAACCCAAAAAGTTTTAATATTTTGCATCAGCTCTTACCAAAGTGTTAAATAAGTACAAGGATAATTCTCAAAACATGGCTACAAAATCATATAAATCTTCATTAAGCAAATTTTTCAAAAGGTAAAGCAATTGTTTCTTGGTATATTCTCCATAAAGAGTTGTAGTCTCAGAAACCCACAGGGATGGACAGTTCTACCCTGACCTATAGGGTCACTATGAGTCAGAATCAACTTGATGGCCATGAAAAGAAGATTCATTCCTCGAGGAGCCCTGGTTTCTCAGTGGGTTATGCATCGATCATAATGTTCATGATCAACAGTTCAAACCCCTCAGTCACTCCACAGGAAAAACATTAGCCTGTCTACTCCTATGAAAAGTACAGCCTTGTAAACCCAAAGGGGAAATTCTATCCTATCTTCTCGTTGGGATTCACTCAGTAAACTGTGAGTTTGTTTTAGTGTAAGGACCCTTCCCTGAATATTGCTATTGATATCAGTCCATCTCTAAACCATTTTCATATTAACCTCCCTTGATCAACCCTTGTCCTCTAAGAAAATCTATCAATACTACACCTTTGGAATAAAAATTTAAAAGTCAGCATAACCTTCTGAGCTGAGTGCTCTGATTCAGCAGATCCAACCAAAGCTACTGTTTTGATTATACTTCTATTTTGAGGCGCCCAGGGAGATTAAGCCTAGTGCATGAGGATAAGTTAAACATATTGACATACATTTATAGAAAACTTCACTAAACAAAAATTCCAAAGCATTAAACTATTTTTCTCACCATATCCCCCTTCTAGGTGTATACACTCTACTGGAGGTGGTTCTCGCTCTGTAACGCTTCCCTGAAGACTGTGCTACTTTTATGCTTATACCAGTTAAGTCACTTCTCCATGGGCAAATGGGGTTCCTTTTCAATGTTCTTTAAGTTTAAGGAACTGAAAATCTGTAGGGGCAAGATGAGGGTGTAAAGTTGATGGAGTAAGTTATCATAGGCCAGCCCTCGTTATCCTCAAAGAGTTGTTAGTTTTACGTCTTTAATATAAAAAGTATCTTTGGTGAATTTATATCCCTATTCTATTCTTTGAAAACCCGTGGTTGTTTATACTTAGAGCACATGGCAATCCAGGCTAGGCACCTTTCCCACCTCAGGGGCCACGTGTGACTGGTGCTCTGATGTTGGACAGACAGACAGATCGCAACAGCTTTCTCAATGTTTGTACAGTAAACTACCACTAGAAAAATAGTGCGATTATGGTTATCAGCATGATGGCTGCTTGCTTTGCTGATTAATTGGTTTTACCCTAGGGAAATTTGCCCTGCTTACTTTACGGCTCAGTAACCTTGCACAAAGAGAGAATGATTTCTTTTTGTCAGGTCACTACAAGATGCGGACCAAATTTGGGGACAGCCCCAGTTACTGCGGTGACTGGGAAACTTGAAAGCCATCATGAAAAGATTCTTTTCTCTCTTTGTTCAGCGAAAGCCCCACGGCACTGAGGACAACAACTGCAGTGCCATTGTGCCTTTGGTCTGGAGACGATTTAGAGGCGTTATGAGCCCCCTGACTGGTGTATCCTGACCCATGCAGGGTCTCGGGGCCCACAGACATGCTCTGCTCACCGGCACGGCCTCTGGGCACACAGGGAGAAGGGGTCTGGATCTCCCGGGGATCTGTTTGGCAATGGCGCACCAGAAGGCTGTGGCAAGTGCATATGTAATGAGTTCGGAGGCTTCCTTGCTGTGCAAGAGACACCAGGGACATAAGAATACTGCAGCAGTGTGTGAAAACTCAGAGGGAGATGTGTGGCTGCTGACATCCTTCTTAGAGTTGAAAGAGAATATCTCGTGTTTGGAATTGGCAGCTTAGCTAAATAGAAGAGAGTGAAAGGAAAAAGAATAGTTTTATTCTAGAAAATTCATGCCTGTACACACACTTCATGTAAAAAGATAAGACATCATGGCTTGGAAGTAAAGTTGCCTCTTCTAAGACTATGCCTCACAATGTCCATAATCGCCTCTTTTAGGAGGGCTTGATGACCTTTGTGCCTAAAGATTTTGGAGGTAGTTGGGGAATGAAGCAAGGATTCAAGCAAGGTCTTCATTTTAAATCAATATATTTTTAAAAGTAAATGTTTTAAGAACACAAACTTTTGTTACTTATATAGTCCTTTAAAAATATAATCCAGATTATTACTCATCATCATAGATACTCCCAACATAGATAGGTAATCGATAATTCATTATTGTATTGAACTGTGCAAGCTTAATCCCTATAGAATTTAACTTAACGGTATGACTAAATTCACCTTTTATCATTCTTCCTTTTGATAAATTTTACCCAGACCACCACTACTTTTGCCTCATTTGTCTGCCATGCATTCTCCTTGATCTCTAGCTCCCAAGGGTTCTCAATTGAGGTTTGTGTATGAGATGAGAGCTTTTGTTTTCTTCTGTGTGGTCTTTAAACTGTTGTGTAACTTAATGAATTCAGAGCAATTTCACTCACCTTCCTTTTCTAATGCCTATTGCATTATCAGTCAGAGAGGGGCTACGCCTAATTTGAAGAAAACTGAAGAATATAATAAAGCACGGTGCCTGGGCTCCATCAATCAGAGAAGAAAGACAACCAGCTAGCAGAGACCCACTGTGGTGACCTGTGAGAGAGTTCAAAGCTGTAGTGAGGACTGTTTGCTGCTCGCCACGTTATGAGCTAATCTGATCAGAGAAGCGGTTCCCAGGGCATTTTGATTTCATGATGAGAAAATAGAGTTAAGATGCAATTAATTACTTCCAGAAGTGAAAGCACTTAAGATCTTATCCGCCAAAATCAGGTCTTTATTGTACAACTAAACATTTAATAATTATAAAATAATTTTAAGGCTCCAGTCAAATAAGCCAGCTAGTAGTTATGCTGCAAGAGGACACACATTCTGTGGTATAGAAGGGGTTAAGAGACCCTTAATGAATCTGTTTACCTCAGGTCTATTTCTAAAGCACCCTATCATGTTGTTATAGAAACCATGTGTGGCTGAAAATCTCCCATCATGATTATCGCTATAGTAACCACCAAAAGACAAGAAGCTAATTTTTCATCCATTTACCATCACCCTCTCCCCATTGCTTCTAAAGGCACCTATGTTGGTGGAAGAAGGGGGAGGAGAGGACACAAATACATTTCATGGAGGAGAAAAAAATAAAGCAGAAGAAAACGTGTTTTTTTTTTTAATGCAGATACCCTATAGCAAAAAAAAAAAAAAAATCTGAGGATATTCAGTTGAGCTTTTGTAGACTGAAGAAATTGCAATTAGGTAACCAAACCAGCTTTTAAATTAATGACCAAATCTCTTTTTTCCATCTGTTCAACTTGAAGAAAAGTAATAAAAATTAGTTGTGAAACTATTGCCATACTCATGTTTTTGAAATCACCACTGGGCATTTTAGAGAATTTCCCAACAGACGCTATCTCCCTGCCTAATGTTGCCTGTACTAGCTTACGTTAGCTTAAATATATAGGGGCGTGATCTTATGACAGTTCTCATGAGTCATTCTTTGTTTCTAACGTGGTATTCTGTTTAAAAAGTCAGCTATTGATAATCATACTTCAGCACATCTCCCCTCCCACCATCGCCCCCTAACAAGGAGCAGGCAGAAGCCAGTCTATTTCATCACTACTCTGTACACAAAGTATTTCTTTACTTTCTTGCCCGAGCCTCCATCTTTTCATTACCACTTGCTTTATATGTTAGTAAGTAGCAAATTGGTCAGTTGGATTTTATATGTATTAGGTCTTATGCAGTGGTCTAGCAAATATATACTAAGACTGATGTTTCAATAGTCAGTGGTCAGAGTTTTTTGCACAAAGCTCCTGGCTTATATGTGCCCAGTTGGATGACAACAATGATGTTTTCAACTCCTCCCTCCAGTAAAGATCTTAGCTTTGCCTAAGGTTCCTTCTTAGATCAAAACCTGGATAAGGGCGCATTGAGGCGGAAAAGATTTTTGCTATCAAAGGCTACTATCCAAACACATGAAAGCAGGCTACAGCCTATACACTGCCACTAATCACAGTTCACCTTTAAGATATTCTTGTAAAAATATCTAGTACAAGGAATGATTGCTATTTTCTAAGCATTTTATCGAGGATTAGATTATTCAAAAGGAGTTGAAGTCACTTTCATAATACACTATACTGTAAAACAGACAAAAACTAAAATGCACTTAATTAATTGCAAAGATAAGGACACAATTATCAGAGCAAACTTAACAGTTTAGTTCATTGCACTGGAAAATTATTTTTAACTAAAATCTAACCAAAGATATATGTTGATACAAATTGATACACATGTGCCTGTGTTTCAGCTGGCTATATTTATTTAGGTATTTGGATTGGTGAAGCACAATTCCCCTTTTAGAAGTCTATCTGAATAAAAACTGAAATGTTTCTGATACTTTTCTCAACACGTAGATTTTTGTAACCCTCAGCACTTTTTGCTTCCCATCTGTTTATTTTAGTTTTGTGCAAGCCTGGTTTTGCAACTGAGAGCAAGAAATTTTTGGAACTGTGTTTTTGGCTGAACTATATTGACACATTATTTATAGTCCATTCCAGACTTTTTCCAAAGTGGCTAGCATACAACCATGAATGGTTTATATACGTAAAACACTGTTTAACACAGGGGCCACCACCAGTTGCCAATGAGTCGACTCTAACTCATGGTGAACCCATGTGTGTCCAAATAGACTTGTGATCTATAGGATTTTCAATAGCTGATTTTTAACAACGAGCCCACCAGCCCCCTTCTTTTCTGAGGCATCTCTGAGTGGACTCAAATCTCCAACCTTTCAGTCAACAGCTAGTCACAATAAGTCTTTGTACCACCCAACGATTCCTAGCACACAGACACACAGACAAGACTTACCACTTTTATGTACATCATGGAAAAGCAGTTTGGACATTTTGATTGCATCAATTAGTTAACAAATGCTTTCTGTGACACTTAAATTTCTGTTAGTGATCATGTTTCTCGCGCCCACACTAGGTAACAGACTAAATATCTCTTGTCTGGTACAGCAGCACATTGTTCTTGTGCCCAAACAGATCTTGTAGCTCATTTGTTGTATCCTTTCCTCCTCAGTGCATAACAATTGTAACATACAACTGTTCTTCTAGCTTAGAGGGAGTAGTGGGCATAGAATGTGCCCTCTTAATGAACAAAAAAATTTTTAAGTGGAAAATATATAAGATTAACTATTTTCAGGCATCGGGCACAGGTAGTTTAGAACTACGATTTTTGCTAGAAGTGAAACAGAAATAAAGAGAATGATAACCTGTACATTGCTGTGTGGTCAGGGGAAGGGATGCAATTAGAGGAGGAGGAGTGTCGTTGAAGAGGATGAGATCAGACTCAGATTGTACAGGTCAGGATATCAAAGAAGAGGGAAGCACTCGGGATTCTATGGGTCCAAACATCTGTGTGGTTATTTACCATGGGTTTGTGGCCAAGAGCTAAGGCTCTGAGAAATGTAAATTGCAATTAAAAAAAGGAAAACCCTATTAACTTAGAGTGGATTCAAACTCATAGTGACGCCATAGCCACATATGGAACAAAGTAGTACAGCCATGTACTCGGTTTCTATGACCTTCCTGGCTTAGACAGCCTCCTCTTTCTCTTGTGGAGCAGCTAGTGGTTTCTAACTACTGACCTTCTTGTTAGCAGGTCAGTTAGCAGCTTAACATGGAACCCAGTACACCAGGAGGGCTCCGAATTCCAAAAATTAGGCAGTTGCAGTTCCAGCTTAGCCATAGTTGACAACTCTCACTGAATATCAAAAGCGTTGCAAAACAAGAGCGATTGCGCTTTAAGAATAAGGACCACACACAGAGGAAACGTGTCCTAATTTCAAAACCAAAGTGTAACTGTTCAAAAAATAAAAGCCTTGATGACACTGTGGGTTAAGCCTTTAGCTACTTCACCACAAGGTCAGCAGTACAAATTCACCAGATGTTCTGCAGGAGAAAATTGAGTATGCCTCCCCTAGTAAAGATTTGCTATCTCTAAAACACGGTATAGAGTAGCAGTGAGTCAAGACTGATTTGACTTGGGTGGTTTTTTATTGAGTCAAAAAGATCTGATAACTTTTTAAGTTATCTGCCAGAAGAAAGTATCAACTCTTCATAAAATGCTGCCATAAGTAGCACCTTCTACAACAATCATCTGCAAATCTAACACACAATAAACACTTACTAGACATATGAACAAACAATATAGTATGACATAACATCAAAAGGGAAGAATCAAGTTCAACAAAATGTTGAAATTAGCAAATAAAAATTGAATATTATAAGTATATGTAGAGAAGGATTAGCATAATTAAATAAAGAAGCCAAATATTTAAGCAGAGAAATAAACACTTGTTAGAGTAGAATCGAATGGAAATTCTAGAATTGAAATGTATAATATTTAAAATAAATAATTTTGCGTGGGATAGCTAGTATATTAAGGCCTGGAGAAGGAAGGATTCATGAATCTGAATATATACAACTTAAGAAATAAAACTTAATACAATTATATTTAAGAATCTAATGCAATTTGAACTTGTTCATCCATTCATTCTTCCTGAAGCAAGAAGAATGGAAAAGAAAAATAATACACTTCTAAAAATTATTGTACAAAGTATTTACTCTGAGTTAGGAATGTACTAAGCATTGGAAATGCAAAAATAAGTAAGACTTTATTTATTTGCAAAACTAAATAGGACTTTATTTATGGCCTCTGTGGTTTCCTAAGGAGGAAAGGTGGTGGAAAAGAGGAAGGCCCTCAAGCAGGATGGTGAAGAACCAGGTGTGGTGTTGTTCTGTGGTAGATTGGGTCCCACTTTACTAAGCATAAACTGGTAGGGAAGCAAACTGGTCTCTCTTGATAACATGTCCAAAGTATGTAAGATAAACTCTCACTATCCTTCCTCTCAAGGAACATTCTGGCTGTACTTCTTCCAGAATAGATTTGCTTTTTTATGATTATGATTATTCAAGGGATACTTTACTGATAACCTATATAATCTTTTCAAGATAAGTCTCCTAGAATTGACTATGTACTTATTAACCCATTAAATATGTAGAATGGAAATCTCTTACTGTCCCTTTACGATTTCAGCAGAAAAACTCCTCTGCAAATATGTATATTATTTTCATTTTAATTGTTTATTAGTATATAATAATAATAAAAGATCTCTGGTGGAATTATAGGTTAGGCATTGGGCTGCTAACCACAAGGCTAGAGGCTTTAACAAACCCACCACTTCTTGGGAGAAAGACAAGGCTGTCTGTTCCTATAAAAACTCCCTGTAGAGTCTCTATGAGTTGGAATCAAATTGATGGTAGTGTGCTTAGATTTTGGTTTTGGTTAGAATATAATAAAAATGCATTCAGTTAAGAAAATATTCAAAATACTCAACCCATGCTAATCATACAAAGGTAAAAATATCATGTAAGACTTCAGGAAGTACAATTACTGGGGAAGGGAAATATATGTATAAATAAATGCAATAAACTCTGTCCTATGCAATCTGTTCAGAAGCTCAATAATGAAACTATATGTTTTACACAAGAAAGGCCTCACATAGGATGTTACTCTCTATCAGGATATGAAAAGATGAGTAGCATTTTTAAAGAAGATTAAGAGAGACAGAAAGTAAGTATTCAAGACAGGGCAGCATGTACAACACAATGAAAATCTGAGAAAGCTTAACCTACTATCAAATTTCAATCCATCAAGTGTGACAGATGTTAAGACATGAAGCTGAATGGGTAGGTAAGACTTATATCCCCCCAAATCACTAATGAGCTTGGAACTTCTCCTCTACAGCAAGCAACAAAGACATAACACACAGGCTGCCCTGCCTTCTATAATCAATTATTGATGTGGTAATTATCACGGCACTTCCCCACACCTCCCAATGAGTCCCCAGAGAGCCTAAAAATCCTTCACAACACAGCATTCTAGGAAAGCGTGCCAGTCAATGAATGTTGACATTGCAGGATTTGACATAAAAAAATTTGAACCACATTGTATTTCTGAAAGACGGTATGGGTAGTGCCACATTTGCGCTATCCCCTATAAAGAAAAAAAAAGAAGAATGAATAGAAGGACATGGCAATATAGAGAGATTGCTTCAAGCAACGTTATATTCCAGTTGAACATAATGAATTCCTAACTGTACTAGTACAAGCTATAAAAGAAAAGTGTGAAGAGAGGAAATTCAACATGCTGGGTAATATAGATGAGAAGGAAAAGAGAGAAAAACCACACTAATCTGTTATTTTTTTAATAGGATGATTTATTATAAAAAATATAGGGAAGGAATATGAAAAAAGAATTTAGAAGATATCGATTCAGTTGTATCTACATTTGAAGAATTCAAAGAGATAGCTCGGTATGAAGAAAAATTCAGGACAGGTGTCTAGGCTGATTCTAAAGGCTTACAGATATTTCTTGTTCACTTTGTGAAAGTTTCTAGCACCTTGGGGGGATAAGGGTAAGGGCTGACAAAAATGTTAACATGGGACCCAGGTAGAATCATCTGCTTGGTGCTCCTGTTGTTGATCAGAAGATTAAGAAGGAGGCCAATATTGGGTAGCTGGGGGCTAAAGATAGATTCAGTATACTAGAGTCTGGTTCAGACCTCTGCCGGTGATTTTCACCCACGGAGTGATTTGAGAACTTGATGAAATACTCTTAAGTGAAATGCATCTGCTAGGGGGCTCTGCTACTCTCTTATCAGATCCAGTGGGATGGCATCTGTCACCCCTTCCTACATCCAAGATATGAGACTTGAAGCTTGCAGTAATTTTCCCAGGCTGCTGTATAAAGGTGGTCATAATCCTAGGCTCTTGGAGAGCCTCTGAGAACTACCCAGGAGACCTCACACGGGAGTTTCCCTCTCTACTATCCACCCTGACCTTGCATTGTTGGGCTTTGAATCCTCCCTCCCCAACCACGAACAGAGTGACTACATTGGTCATCACCTTTTCCACTCTTGCCAGCTCCAGGTCTGCAGGGGTGGGTAACATAGATAATTAGTCACTAATTTACAGCAAATGAGGAGCTCCTGGCATATTTGCCCATGACATAGCCGTGAAGGAGAGCCGGGAGTGACACAGGAGTGCAGACAGGGGAGAATTCAGACCAGTTGGCCCCAAACTACTCAACTGATCTGGTCCCCTTTCCCTTGGGGACAAGGCAGCACAGCCCTGATACCAGGGAACCCCACAAGCCCATTTTAAAAAGAAAAAAAAAATTTAATGCTTACAATTCCAGGTTGTGTTCCTTTGGATAACTTTGAATGTAAGCCACCACAAACCTGGTCCTGGCATATTAGCATAGTGTTAGTATAACAAGACAGGCATAAATCTGATCCCCAGAGCCCAGCCTTGTATTTTAACATAACAAAACAGGAAAGACCAGGCGCTTAAAGCCACAGCCCTAGCCAAAAACTGGCTCACCAGTTTTGGGCTCTACAGAGAGTCTTTAAAAGACTGCAAATTGTGGCAGACAGTTCAGACCAGACCTGTTCCCTTGCTGCATTGCTGACCCAACCTGGTTCAGTGGTATACTTACAGTCACCAGCCTCAACACACCCTCCAAGGCTCCCTTATGCCTCTGGCCACTGAGTCTCCAAGGTACTTCACCTACACAACAGCCCAATACACCACCGTAATAGGCCACAGGTAGTCCCTGAAAACACTGTTAGCAGTCACACAGAGAAAGAGCTCAGGGGCCCCTTGTCTCCTGGGAACATGGCATCCAGTTCATCCAAAATGACACACAGACAGCAACATAGTTCAACACTCCCAATAAGAAAAACAAAATGCAATAGCAGAAGAAATTCTAAACCTAATGAAGCACATAGAAGAAACAGCAGATTCATAGAAGTATCTGCAACATAAAGAAATCTTCAGAATGCTGCTTGGAGTAATACAGGATATAAGGGAAGCAATGGAGAATAAGGACACACAGATAGAGGGAATGAAGTCCATGCACCAAAGGGATATACAAGAACTAATGAATGAGGCAACAGAAGCAAAACACATGATAACGGACCTCACCAATACACCAGAAGAGGTGGCGAATCAAACCAGCAATCTAGAGGACAATCAGGTAGACTTCAACAAAAAATGGGAAAGATAGTCAAATGAGATCATCAGAGGCAGAAGAAAACCTGAGGTCAATGACTGATGCTATGCATAGTAACAATATTCACATAACTTTCTTTCAGAATGAGACACAAAGAAATCTACAGGTAAACTAGCAAGGGAATTCCTGGAGGCAAGCATCCCCACCTTAATGAATGAGAATCAGACATTCATAGAGGAAGCAGAGAGGACACCAATTAGACTAAACCTCAGGAAGAACATACCAAGGCACATATAGATAAATTATCCAACTTTAAGGAAAAAGAGAATAATCTAAGAGCAGCAAGAGATAAAAATGGTCTTATTTACATTAAAAAAAGGGGTTATATAAAATGGCACTTGGGTAAGAATATGCTCAGATCTATCAGTAGATACTATGAAGAGGAGGAGATAGTATAGTAGCATCTTCTGAAAACTGAAAGAAAAAATGTCAACCTGAGAATTCTCTACCCTGCCAAACTACCTCTTAAGATAGATGGTTACATAAGAGTCTTTCCAGCATTGGAAAAGCTCAAAGAATATACCCTAAGACACCCAGCCCTGTGGAAAATCCTTGACAACTCACTGTGGTCAGAAGACCAACATCCACCAAGGACAAGTGGGAGACCGCCATAAAGTTCAACTCCATCCAAAAGTCAACATGCCAAAAACCATGATCAGGATAACTTTGCCTCAAAGAGAAAAGAAGACAAGAATGAAGCTCCTCACATAAACACAGCACACTGATATGAAGGGAGATAGGAAAACACCCAACACAAAAGGTATGAGAAGACAGCAATGAATCCACAGATGCCAGTAATAACTCTGAATGTCAACACCCTGAGCTTGCCCATTAAAACACAAAGGTTAGCAGACTGGCTCTGAGAACATCACCCATCAATCTGTTGCCTGCAAGAGACATGCCTTAAGCTCACAGACAAAAATAGACTAAGAATAAAAGACTGGCAGAGAAAATACTAGACAAACAACAACTAAAAAAAAGCAGGGGATGCTATCCAAATCTCTGGTAAATTTGACCTCAAGGTGAAAACCATAACAAGAGACAAGGACAATATGTAATACTCAAATGAGCCTTAGACCAGGAATCAGTAATGATAATAAATAAATACGCTCTAATGAGAGACCCACAAAATTCATCAAACTATTCAAAAGATGGAAAAGAAACCACAGACTCAACAATCATAGTAGGTAACTTTAATACACCAATATCAGAGAAAAATAGATCAATGGGAAAGAAGCTCAGCAAGGAGGCTAAAGAGCTAAACACTGCAATTAGGCGACTAGACCTGAGAAACATTTATAGAGCGCTCCATCTAAATGCAAAAAAAAAAAAAAATCCACCTTCTTTTCAAGTGCACATGGCTCATTTTCAAAAATAGACCACATGCTAGGACACAAGTCAAGTCTGAGTAAATTCAAACACATAGAGATCACGCAGACATCCCTCTTAGACTACCATGACATAAGGCTGGAGATCAATGAAGGATGACCAGAAAACCAGGGCAAACAACTGGAGGATAGAAATCTTCTCTGAGACTAATGGGGACTGGCTCAGATTAGAGAGGAAATTAGGAAGTTTCTAGAAACTGGTGATTTTGAGAAGACAGCATACCAAAACCTATGGGATACAGAAAAAGCAGTTATCAGAGGAAGTTTGGTAGCAATTAATGCATATATGAAAAAGGAAGAGAGACTTATGACTGATATATTATCACAAAACCTCCAGAAACTAGAACAGAGTCAACAGAACAACCCTTCAATACCAAAAGGGGGGGAAAAATCCGGCACAGTGGGAAGAACACAAGAACAATGCAAAAAATCAATGCAACAAAAAGCTAGTTATTTGAGAGGATCAACAGAATGGACAGGCATGTGGCAAGTCTAATCAAGGAAAGGAAGGAGCAAATATCAATAGCTAGAATGAGGGATGAAAAAGGAGAATCACAACGAACCCCAATGAGATTAAAAGGACAATCACAAAGTACTATTAAAATCAGTATTCCAATGAATTCAACAATGTGAAAGACATTGACAAATACTTGGAGAAACAATACTTCCCTAGATTATCCCAGATAGAGGTCAAGGACCCCATCAGACCCATATCAAAAGAAAGAATAGATATGTTTATCCAAAACTACCAATGAAAAAAGCTCCCAGACCATACAGCTTCACAGGGGAATTCTACCAAGCATTCAGGGAAGAGTTGACACTGATCCTCTACAAATTATTCTAGAGCATAGAAAAGTATGGGAAACTCCCAACTCATTCTCTGAATCCAATATAATTTTGCTACCCAAACAGGGAAGGATCCCACAGGAATAGAGAACTATAGACCTATATCTCTAATATGTATAAATGCAATAATCCTTAACAAAATATTGGCCAATAGAATACAAAAGTATATAAAACATATCATCCATCATTATCAGGTGGGATTCATTCCAGGAATGTAGGGATGGTTTACTACCTGAAAGTCCATCAGTATTATTTGCCACATTGATAAGAAAAAGGATAAAAATCACATAATAATATTGATAGACACAGAAAAGTCACTTGACAACATCCAACACCCATTCCTAATTAAGACACTCAAGAAGATAGGAATGGAAGGGAATTCCTCAAGTCAGTACAAGCTGTTTACAAAAAACTAATAGCCAACATCATAGTCAATGGAGAAAAGATGAAAACAATCTTAATGAAAAGGGGACCAGAAATGAATGTCCCTTGTCTCCACTTCTTTTCTTTTTTTTAAAATCATTTTATTAGGGGCTCATGCAACTCTTATCACAATCTATACATGCATAAATTGTGTAAAGCACATTGTACCTTCATTGCTCTCATCATTCTCAAAACATTTGCTCTCTACTTAAGCCCCTGGCATCAGCTCCTCATTTTTCCCCTCCATCCCCCCTCCCACCTCCCTCATGAACCCTCGATAATTTATAAATTATTATTTTGTCATATCTTGCCCTTTCCTAAGTCTCCCTTCACCCACTTTTCTGTTGTCCGTCCCCCAGGGAGGAGGTCACATGCAGATCCTTATAATCGGTTCCCCCTTTCCAACTCACCCTCCCTCTAAGCTCCCAGTATCATGGCTCACACCACTGGTCCTGAAGGGATCATCTGCCCTGGATTCCCTGTGTTTCCAGTTCCTATCTATACCAGTGTACATCCTCTGGTCTAGCCAGACTTGCAAGGTAGAATTCGGATCATGATAGTGGATGGTGGGGGTGGTGGCAGCATTTAGGAACCAAAGGAAAGTTGTATGTTTCATTGTTGCTGCATCGCACTCTGACTGACTCGTCTCCTCCTCAAGACCCCTCTGCAAGGCTATCTCCAGTGGCCTACAAATGGGCTTTGTGTCTCCAGTCCGCACTCCCCACCTCATTCACTATGGTAAGAATTTTTGTTCTGATGATGCCTTATACCTGATCCCTTTGACACCTCATGATCGCACAGGCTGGTGTGCTTCTTCCATGTGGGCTTTGTTGCTTCTGAGCTAGATGGCCGCTTGTTTACCTCCAAGCCTTTAAGACCCCAGACGCTATACCTTTTGATAATTGGGCACCATCAGCTTTCTTCGCTACATTTGCTTATGCACCCATTTGTCTTCAGCAATCGTATCATGGAGGTAAGTACATAATGATATGCGTTTTTGTCCTTTGATGCCTGATAATTGATCCCTTCGACACCTCGTGATCACATAGACTGGTGTGCTTCTTCCGTGTGGGCTTTGTTGCTTCTCAGCTAGATGACGTCTCCACTTATTTTCAACATAATACTGGAGTTCCTAGCTCAGTGGTTCTGAACCTTCCTAATGCCATGATCCTTTAATACAGTTCCTCATGTTGTAGTGACACCCAACCATAAAATTATTTTCATTGCTACTTCATAACTGTAATTTTGCTACTGTTATGAATCGGGCAGCCCCTGTGAATGGTCGTTTGACCCACAAAGGGCTTTCGACCCACAGGTTGACAACCACTGTCCCAGATAGTTTCTTTTTTTATTATTCAATCATTTGCTTTCTTTTTGTTTAGTCTCTGTTATTATTGCTTTGCTTACCAATATAAGATAGACATAGGAAGCATGCAGGAGGAGAAAGCAATGGGACTGACAGGAGGAGGAGGCAAGGGAAGGGAGTGGTGAGCAAACAACACCATAGACAGGGGAACAACTATGGAATTAAAGGCAACAATGAGGAGGATGTAGAGATTCTGGTGGTGTTGGAGCAACAGAAATCTAGCTGCAAGGGATTACTAAGAGGCAGAAGAAGGGTGTTTGTGATGGTGAGGTAGGTAAAAGGAAACAGAGGAAAGATCTAGGAAGCAAAGCTTTGGCTAGAGGTATAAATATAGGTGTGCACTTATATACATATATTAATTCATAAAAATAGAGGTACTGGTCTATGTACATATATTTATATGGCAATATATTGAGCAAGTAGACAGACTTTGGGCCTCTGCTGAATCCCTCTCTCAATGCAAGAACACCTAGCATTCTGTTCACCCTCCCAAAACTATATATGAGACAAAATGGGTGCATAAGTAAATGTGGAAATGAATAAAGCTGATGGTACTTTGATATCCAAAGATACAGTGTCTGGGGTCTTAAAGGCTTGAAGTTAAACAGGTTGCCATGTAGCAGAGAAGCAACAGGCCCACATGGAAGGAGCACACCAGCTTGTGCGATCATGATGTGCCAATGGAATCAGGTAACAGGCACCAGAAGACACAAAACAAAACAAAAAGCATATTGTTGGGAATGAGGGGGGTTGAAGCAGAGAACCAAAACCCATTTCTAGACAATAGGACATCCTCTCACAGAAGGGTCACAAGGAAAGGATGAGTCAACCGAGCACAGTATAACATTGATGAATACACAATATTTCTCTGGTTCTTTGAGGCTTTCTCATCCCCACTATCATGATCCCAGTCCTGCCTTTCAGTTCTGGCTAGACCAGAACATGCACACTGGAACAGATAATAGCTCAAGTCAGATAAATCCCTTAGGAACAGAAATGGAAATAGCAATACCAGGAGGGTAGAGGGAAGGTGGGGGGAGGAGAGAAGAAAGGGGGACCCAATTGCAATGAACAACACATAATCTCCCCTCCCCCTGGGGATGAACAACAGAAACATGGGTAAAGGGAGACAGCAGTCAGCGTAAGACATGAAAACAATAATAATGTATAATTCATCAAGCGGTCACAAGGGTGGGAGGGGGGAAGGAAGGAAAAAAGAGGAGCAGATACCAAGGGCTCAAATAGAAAGTAAATGTTTAGAAAATGATGACAACATATGTACAGGTATGCTTGATACAATTGATGTATGGAATGTTATAAGAGCTATAAGAGCCTCAATAAAATGATTAAAAAATTTTTTAAATATGAAACAAAAAATAAAAGTCTTATTTAATATTCTAATAAAAGTCTTGTTTAATATTCTAAAGTAAACTAATTAAATAATGATCATTTAATACATAAAAGTTTTTCCACATATTTTCTCAATTTCCAATGACTTTGGAAATATTTTCATTAATTAAGCTATATTTTTACATACATAGTTAGATACATTCATATTTCGATAGTTGTAAACTAGTTGTATGTGGTAATGTTATTTGTGAACTAATGTTAAGATATTCAAAACATATTTGCATGGCTTTACTTCTATATTTTTTCAGTAAACTATTTAGCTTTGGGTTACAAAACCACTAAAAATATTCTTTTAAACAGAATTCATCTACTTTGTAAATAACTTCTTTTCCTGAAAAATTAACTGTTGATAATATTAAAGTAAAATTAATAGACATTTGGGGTCCTGATTTTACATTAGTACATTGACTCTCCTAATTAGACTTTTTTCCACTAATTTTAACTGTGCCATTTACTACACCTTTTACCTTCTTAAAACGTAAGCAGGCAAAATATGTTGTAAAAGTGTTAATGCTTTTTCTTATTTACTTTTTAGAAATAGAGTACACAAACAATGTCCTTTTCTTTTATTGGAATGCGTTTTATTTTGTAGTCTCAGTGCTTTTTTCCTATTCTCCCTGTGTTTCCCGAACAAAACATTACACACTCATTTGATTTTGATGTGTGTGTGTGTGTGTGTGTGTGTGTGTGTGCGCTATTGACTAGCAACTAATAAACACTATGTAGTCCTTTGGGGGGTAAGCTTTCTTTTATGTTTATTTCTTATGGAAGCTTAAACATTTTATTTTATCTTCTTTTCACATCTGCGCAAAATGACTAGAAATCATTTATAGGAAACCTAGGGCAAAATAATTTAGCTGTCAGTTACAGAAATATAATAAAAGGTTTAGCTTATTCAGGCTTTCATTGAAAATTAATACATAACTGATATTTTTGTAATTATTTTTTAAGAAAAGAGTAGTGGCAAAGAAGATTTAATAGCTGAGGGTTATCAATAACACCTCTTGAAAGGTCCTAATCAGTAAGGTAGCTTCTTTTAAAAGAATCCTCAAAATTTCAAGCTTAATTATTTTTCTAAACAACTTTTTCTATTTATCTTTACATGATAATATGATCTATAACAAATTAAAGACCCTCTGATAACCAAGTCAAAAGATTTAAAAAACTATCATTGATATTCTTTTTCTCTCTCTCTCATATCATACAATTTAATTGTTCGCTCATATTAAGAATCTTTAGGCAATCATCAACACATCAATTTGAGAACATTTTCTTCTCATACTCATTATTGTTAGCTCCTCTTCACCCTATTTCCGCCCATCTTCTTCTGCCATGTCCCTTTGCTGTTATTGACCCAGTTGCTGTCTCTATGGACCTGTGTATCCTGTAACATATACAGAAAATCATATAAAACAAACAAACAAAAACAACAACAGTGACTGGACAAAACATAGAAAACCTCAATCCAGAAGATGGAAATATTCAAAATGGAAACAAATTTAAAATGGATCAAATGGGATATCAAATGATAAGATATTACACCTAACTATGTCTGCCACAATCAGCTTTACAATGCTTTGTCTGATAAGAAGGCTACTCACATCCCTGAGCTATGGTCAGAGGGGATTCACCAGAAGCTTTATCCTTGTGGAGAATCTACAAATGGATTTTGGGCTGCCACAGTTTTTCATAACCTTCTGCAAACTAGGTGTTTACATTTTAACTTCTCATTCAATTCCCTCCTTTTGATTTGGATTTTACTCTTTATGATCCTTGTATCCCACAGGCTTGGTGCTTCTTCCATATGTGGACTTAACTGACACATCACTTAGATGGCTGCTTGTTTTTAAAAAAAGCCTTTAAGACCTCAGATGCTCTCTTTTCTGGCAGCTGGGCACCTTCTGGTTTCTTCACCATACTTGGTACTAGAACCCATATCTTCAGTGATCACTTTATGAGGGTCAGCGTGGAGCAGGACTATATTATAAGAATTCATTTTTCTTCAATTGGGACTGGAACACATTCATACACACACACAGATATCAATATCATTTTATGATAGAGAACATTATAAATCATACCCTGGGGTATAAGGTGGTTCTATTGATAGTGTCATTAATTTAGCTAGTTATATAGAATTTAAAACACTGTTGAGAAAAGGAAGTTATACAAGTATAGACTGGCTTCAGACCTCAATACATGAATTGACTTGTACATATTAAACTCTTAAGTAACTTGGCATTGTTTACACAAACTATGATGGTTTGTGACAGGGCAAAACTTAATTACTACTAACTAGACATTCTAGGAGTGCTTGGGTGGCACACACAGTTAACAAGCAGGGTTTTTAATCAAATGGTTGGGAGTTTGAATCTACCCAGAAGTAAATGTGTGGCAATTTACTTCTGAAAAAATCAGTCATTGGAAACCATATAGAGCTCAGTTTTACTCTGACACACACTAATTCAATGGCAACTGCTTATGCATACTAAGAGATATAACTAAAGTGTCTCATGCTTAAGGTGAACAAGAGCTAATTCAAGAATAGCCGTTTCATAAAGGATTTGAAGGGAAGAACGTCACCCTCCTTTGCTAACATTAGCCAAGGCACCACACTGGATGTCACATAGCAGAGACATCGTCTTGAGAGTTAGACACATGCACACTTGAACCTTTGGCTCTCATGATTTTGCATGTGATCCATGAGCTTCCTTTTTACCAGTTGCAATACAGAAAACTGAAAGTATAGGTAAATTACTCCTGATCTCATTGCCAGCAACCAATTCATAATTACTTTACTTTCCCAATCCACATTCAGGGAGATTAATGATCCAGATCTATATTTAAGTAGTGCCACCCAAACCACAACCCAATGCTGTCAACTCAATTTCTTTCAACTTGTAATGACTCTATAGGCGAGAGTAGGACTGCCCCATTGGGTTTCTCAGGCTGTAAATCTTTGTAGAAGTCTACTGTCTCATCTTTCTCCCAAGATGTGGCTGATGGGATCAAACAACCCACCTTTCACCTAGAAGCCCAATGTTTAACCCACTACTCTACCAGTGCTTCTTTTAAAGTGGAACAGAGTGGCTATGATTAAAACTAAAAATCATACTGCTGGTGGGAATAAAAGGGGGCAAATCTCTTTGGAAAATAGTCTAGCAATTCCCCAAATGGTCAAAGTTACCATATGGCATAACAATTATCTTTCTGTGTATATAACTATGAGAAACTAAAATATATATGCACCAAAAAATGTGTATGTTAATGCTGAGAGCAGGATTATTTATAAACTCAAGCACTGGAAACAAGCAACATTTCCATCAACTAATCAACAAATAAGTAAAATGTTATATACATTGAAATATTATATGTACAGTGAAATATTCTGGGCAATGAAAATTATGTGTCAGTAAAGAGTGAAGTACTGATGCCTTCATGACAGTCATACGTGCCACAAGACATACCTTGAAAACATGATGCTAAATGAAAGAAAAACCCTCAAACTCCATGTAGTCAGAGCTGACTCATAGTGATCCCCCTGTGGGTTTCCGAGACTGTAACTATTTATGGGAGTAGAAAGCCCAGTCTTTCTCCAGTGGAGCTGCTGGTGGATTTGAACTGCCACCCACGCGGATCACAGCCCAACGTGTAACCAGTACGCGATCAGGGCTCCTAAGTGAAATAAACCAGTGAAAAAGAGGAAATATGAAAGGAAACATATTACATGTCTTTATTTATATGAAACACGTAAGCCAAGACCAATCGCTGTGGCATCAATTCCAGTGTATAGTGATCCTACAGGACAGAATAGGCCTGCCCCTTTGACTTCCAAAGCTTGTACTCTTAAAAAATGCAGACTGGCATATCTTTCTCTCAAGGAACAATGAGAGTGCTCAAAACACTGATCATTTGATCGTTAGCAGCTGAGCACTTAAACACTGCACCACCAAGGCTCCTTATGAAAATGGTCAGAAAAGTTAAATCCATAGAATCAGAAAGTCAATTTGTGACTCACAGATGCTGAGAATCAGAGGGCAGAATCACTGCTAATGGATACTAGCTGAGGTTCCATTTTGAAGTTTGAAAATAAGATGAGAAAATAGTAATATTTGCACAAATATTTGTGACTATACTAAATACCAGCAATAAAAAGGACATATTAGCATATGAATTATAACTGAGTAAATCTGACCGTAGACAATGCTGTATAGAAAAGTATTCAGAATAGTTCTTGTACGGTTGGAACAGATGGGGAACACAAATTTTTGAATGAAGACCAGGAAGAGGATGTTCAGCAATCAACTAATCAGAGTTTCAGAAGGAAGTAGAGACAACGAGGAAGAATTAATATTAAAAGAGGATAATGGCATACAATTTTCCCCAATTACTAGTTGTCAGAATGAATCAGAAAACTCAGTGCATTCCTAGCAGATTCAAAAAGATGGACAGGGGGAAGAGAGAGAGAGAGAGAGAGAGAGAGAGAGAGAGAGAGAGAGAGAGAAAGCAAACTAGTAGGCTAGAAAGAAAGAAGAAAGAAACAAAGAAAGGAAACAAAACGGGCAGGAGGCATGGAAGGCAATGTAATGATCTCCAAGGAGGGAATGATATTTTAAAATATATTAACACATACATACCAGAGAGGAAAGAATACTAAACTGTACTGCGTGATCACTCAGAGCTTCTGTTGATCAAAGCATATCTCCAAAGAAGTGAAAAGCAAGCCACAAAATGAGAAAATATTTGACCAACAAAGAGATATTACATAATTAACTTATGCAGATTGCCAAAGAGAGAGAGAGAGAAGCTGGTATAGAAATGAGCAAAAGACTTGAAATGATCACACGGAATATGGCCAATCTATGGAACACGTGAAAGGACACTGCTGCAGTTAGGTGAATTGTTAAAACCTCTTTGGGAAAAATGATGTGGCATCACCTGGAAAAACTGGATTTGCAGACTATAAACCCACTGCCAGTGTGCAGATGCCACCCACAGGGGCCCTAGGGCAGAGATGAACTGCTCCACAGAGTTTCTCTTTCATGCGTACCACATGACCTCATTATTCCACTCCTCACATAGTCTCAAAAGACATGAGTGTACATGTGCATCTACAAAGTGATAAAGAAATTCCCGTGGTCTAAGAATTCATATTTACAAAAATCAGAAAGAATTCAAATGGCAGCCAAGGAGAAAATAACTACAGCAATGAAAAGAAATGGACCACACCTACACACAACACCCCTAAGAATCTCAGAATGGAGCAGAAGAAAGGAGATGCAAAAAAACCAAAAGTTAATGGTTCCATTTATATAAAGTCCTTAAATCAACTAAATTATTACATTAGAAAATTTATACATCTGTGAAAAAGTAATTTCTAAAGAAAAACAAAGAAGTGATTACCTTGAAAGTTGAGCTATGGGTTGGTTCAAGAAACTATGGATGTGAGCAGTGGAAAAGATATTTAAAGGTTTCATAAGACCCCAAACAATCCCGTTCCTGGAGTCTATTCTAACTCACGGTGATTTCATTGGTTATAAATGCTACTCCATAGAGCAGCGGTTCTCAACCTGTGGGTCCTGACCCCTTTGGGGGTTGAATGACCCTTTCACAAGGTTGCCCAATTCATAACAGTAGCAAAATTACAGTTATGAAGTAGCAACAAAAATAATTTTATGGTGGGGGGGTCACCACAACATAAGGAACTGTATGAAAGGATCGAGGCATTAGGAAGGTTGAGAACCTCTGCCATAGAGTGTTCTTGGCTGTTACCTTTACAGAAGCAATCGTCTCCAGGCTTTTCTTCAGTGGCACTAGGTGGTAGGTTTGAACCACCAACCTTTAGGTTAGCAGCCAATTGCAAATCACTTGTGGCACTGAGGGACTTTAGCAGCTTCTTAGATGATGCCAAGCATCTATTAAAAAAAAAACAAAACTTATGCATTGACTTTATGCATATTATTTTGTAATGTATTTAGCTATTTGGTGCACATTTAAATATTTTCACTGCCTAAGAACAAAGGTTTAGGTAAATAATGAAAACATAAGAGCCAAATAAAGCATAAAGTATATTTATGTAGATTTTTATACTAAGCATTATAGTAGTTAGTATTTGGTGGCATATTAAACATTTTAACCAAAAATGATTTTGGAGATTGCATTAAAGATTTAAGCCTAGGGAAAATGTCTGGAGATCAAGGAATTCAATGTTACAAATTCTCTTTCTAATATTCCCACAAAATACAGTCAGAAAAATCACAGAATTTTAGTGCACAGGTTTTTAAATGAAGGAGTTAAAGTAATAGTGGGAAAAGAAAATAATCAAATTCAAAGTAATTAATATTTTACTTTTGCATGTGCTATTAATTTTAGCTACATATTTACTTGATTTAAGGGTATGTATCTCTTATCAGGACCCCTAGTGGAGTTCTTCACATTAATTTTAGTGGTCGCTGAGCAAATTTGAATACTAGTTGTATTTAATTGTCTTCCTGTTGGCATATAGATATTATACTATCACATACTGTAATGTGCTTCATGATAAATCTCGAAATGTTCTGTTTGATGATGACTGCAGCGCCGTGCCTCTTGAATCTGTCATTCCCAGCGTAGCAAATCCTATGCCGTCTGAATCCAAATGGCCAATTACGTACATTTCAGCTCACGAATGCCTAGGATATCGATCTTTATGTGTTCCTCCATTTAAATTGTAGCAATTTCCAATTTTCCTAGATTCTTATTTTGTGTATTCCATGTTCTGACTGTTAATGGATGCTTGCAGATTGTCTAAGCTCATTTTGAGCTCCATTAACACATGAAGATCCTAAAAGCGCTGTTCCATTGATGTCACTAAGGTCTACTCTTCTTGGGGAGGCAGCTCTTTCCGAGTGGTACTTTGAGTGCTCTCCAACTTGAGGGAGTGGCTCATCTTCTGTCCCTGGATCAGCAAGTGTTCCACTGCCATTCATGGGTTTGCAGTGTCTAGTGCCAAAGAGGTGGGAAGCCTCTTCCTGCTTCATGGTCTGTTCTTTTTCTGGAAGCTCGGTTCAAACCTGTTTACAATAGGGACCCTGATGTTACTTGCAATACTGGTGGCATGCCTTCCAGCATCACAGCAACATGCAAGCCACTACAGCATGACAAACCGAGAGATGAATGGGGAAATTTCAGATAGTTTTGAATAAAATTTTATATAAATATAACTGATATGTTCACGTCACTTTGTTCTAATGTCCTTTAATTCAGATTCACTGCCTTTGACAGTGGTCATAGCAAATTCAACTTAATAACTAACAAACTCCACTACGAGAAAAACAAACACCCAAAATGTTTATGGCTTATAGTTTGGTACACCTTTTTATTCCAGATACTTTCCAGAGAATTTGAATCTTGTGTTGCTAGGAAAAATGGAAGATAATGGTGAAGAGAAAGAAAATATGCCTTTGACTTGCAGTTCTTGGTTGAAATGTTGGCTTCACCAATGATCATCTGTGAAAACTAAGTTTAGCTATGCAATTTCTCTGAGGTCCACCTGCTCCATCTTGTGGGAAAGATATGATTGCAAGTCGACTGTGAACATTTTCCCAGACTAAAGATGAACTTCAAAAATATTCTTACATGCACCAAGTGAATGTCGTTCCTCTGTCCTCCTCTCTTTGAACTTCCCTCTGTCCCTTGAATATACTGATTAAGGTATGTGGATAGACTTCCTAAGAGGGATGAGGGGAACCTTGACTTAAGTGTAAATCTATTTGGTGAGTCTCATGCCTGGTCACCAAGAACTACCTTGGAGATATTTCAAAATACAGCATTCCCAGAGATGATTAAATGGATCTGGAGTGGCTTCAACGATTGCCATGGAGTATTTTAGTGGTTGTGGATTTAGTTGACTTGATCTAAACTTCCTATACTGGTCTCTGATCATTTATTGTCATGCTCCTAGTACTTTTCTAAGAAAATCCGACCCTCGACCTCCTTCATATTGCCTCCCAAGTGCATTTCTTTATATTAGTGTGCTAGGAGTCCGGGGTAGGGGGGTGGGTGGGGAGGGTGGGAGTGGTTTCTGCTATCAAGTCCTTCTAGCTATTTATTCCATAATTCTGTACTTGACAAAACCTAAAAAGAAGGGAAAAAATACTCTTCTAAACTAATACAATTTGAACACTACCTTCATTATTTCAGTCACGAATGAAAAATACGGCTCACCATGGTTTCTGGTGATTCCTAACGCTGAAAGGACAAACCAATCTCTCTTAGATGTACTAGAGGGCTCCTTAGAGGCAAGGATGGCAAGACTTCGTCTTACGTCCATTGGACATGTTGTCAAGAGAAACCAGTCCCTGGAGAACGATATCATATTCGGTAAAGTAAATAGATGGGCAACGACGGAGAGGAAGGCCCCTGGGAAGTGGATGGTCCCCAGGGCTGTAACAGTGGGCTCTGGCACAGGAACACGTGTGAGGACGGCGCAGGACCAGCAGCACTTCATTGTTTTCCGTAAGGTCGCTGTGGATCAGAACCGACTCAATGGCACCTAACAGCAACAGCAACAACAGCAAAAGCTGTGAACCAGGAACGGTGCTAGAAGCTCTTGGAACAATCCTGACCAGAATGCATTTATATTCTTTATCATACAATTTTGTTTACAATGCGAATTTTAATATTTCACTCTCTTCTAACCACGACAGGACTAAAGAAGTGGAGATAAGAAGTGCAATGATTTTCAGTGTCTGCTGTAATTTCTGCTAATCAAGGAAAGATCACAGATTAGAATGATTACAAATGGACATTAGCAAGGAAATCAAACTCTATTGGGGGAGCGTTCAGCTTTAGTGAATGCTATATTAAGACCCCACTGAACCAAACAGCAACCATTTGAAGGCCCAGGAGAGAGAACAGAAGCCTTTAAAGGAAGAAGGTAAAGGAAACAGAACGAGTAAAATTCCATCTTTGTAGCTTGTAGCCTGAGTCTGTATAAACTACCTATAGTATAAACCAAAGGTAGCTTGTACAGCAAAAATCCCAAATCCCTCTGACTTGTGCAACCAGAAAATGGAACCTAAGACAATTCAGGCCACTGAAATGAGCTCATGAATTCTGAAAGAAAAGGGGCAAGATAGAAATTACTCGGTTTCTAAATACACACATCTTGGACTAAGCCCTGTATGATAGGCTGTTGCTGTTTTTAAGTACTATTGAGTCCGTTCTGACTTACAGCAAGCCTATGCACAACAGCGCAAAGCACCGCTTCCTCCTGCCCTGCCCTCACCCTGGTGCTTGTGTTCCAGCCCACGGTTTCAGCTATGGTGTGCACCCAGCTCTGGGAGGGCCTTCTTCTCTCGCTGCTTCTCCACATTACTAACACGACGTCTTTCTCCAGAGTCTGGTCTCGCCTGGCAAGTTTTCCAACGCACATGAGACAAAGTCTCTCCATCCTTTCTCTGTGAAGCATTTTGGCGGTACTTCCTACGAGACGGATGTGTTTGGTCTTTAACAGTCTGTGGTGCTTTCAATATTCGTCACCCTGAATTATGTTGTTGTTAGGTGCCATCGAGTCTGTGCCGACCCAGAGCAGCCCAGTGCCCAACAGAACAAACCACTGCCCCGTCTGTGCCATCTGCACAGTCCTTCCTATGCTTGAGCCCATTGTTGCAGCTGCTGGGCCAATCCATCTCAGTTAGGGCCGTCCTCTTGCTTGCTGAGTTAGACAAATGGGGACTCAGATAGAAGGGGCTCAGGTAAAGAAGACCGGTCTGAACAGATACTGAAATATGTACCAAACACCTAAACCATTGCCCACTTGGGAGAAAAAGCTACATGCTAAATTTTAATTAGACTAACCCATTCTACTAATTTATGATGGCTAATTCCATTTGTCTTAGAAATGAGCACCTGTAGGCTCTTGCTGGCAGTGAGAATGACCGTGTATTGAGAGATAGAACAGACTCAGACCTTTTGTCTATGGCTTTGCGTGTTTACATCATGACTTTCACGGTGATTTAACTTTTGGTGCAAGTGGATTTTCACCAAAGGGCCAGCTTATTTTTCTTCTCTGTACCCTAAGGCTTCTGTGCCCAAGTCTTGCTCAGGGCATGGAATTCTCTTCCCAGAGCCTGACTACTCTACTAACACTCCACTAAAAGTTTAACTAGTTGTATCAGCCAATTGGCCTGACATATATTCTGACTGTCAGTCCAGCAGACTAAGTCTTCTAAGTCTAAGACTGAACTTGGCACTGGGCAGTAAATTCTCACCATTACAATATAACCCTGTATTCATTTCCTGGGGTTGGTTGCACTAGGTCCACACACAAGTCAGTTTTAAAACAACAGAAATGAACCGTTTTTGAGTTCTGGAGGCTAGATGTCTAAGTACTGGGTTTTGACAGGGTCTCACTCTCAGCTTTCAGAATTCCTAGGCTTATGGCAGTATAACTCTAATTCCTACCTTTCTCTTCTTCCTCTGTGTCCATCCGTGCCTCTTCTCTTCTTTCCCCTCATACTGGATTAGAGTTTCTAATATGACCTCCTGTTAACTTAACAGATAACATTTTCAAATTCCTTCTATATAAATGAGGAGTCATTCACAGATACCAGGGTTTAGAACTTCACTGAGTTAGTTAATTGTGCCAACCTGGCCGATAATCACATGTGGGGCTAATTGAAAGGCGGAGGGATAAATAGGTGGTGAAGCCTCGCCTTTCTAGTTCTCGGGTCTCTTGCTTTGTGATGGTCGCACCAGGGTCCAGCAGCCTTAGCAATTCCCTGCTTCAGCTTGCAAGATTGACTTCCTACAAGACATCCCCAAGGAGAAACCACATGGACCTATCCCGATGCAGCCCTGAGTGCTGGAGCAGCCGTGTGGAGACCCCTGCTAGTGCTGAGATGCTTGTTCGTTCACTGACTCAGCTTTCCTCCTGCAGTTGGCATCATTGCCTCTGTTTTGTGAGGTGGAGGACTCTGTGGACTGGTGTTGGGTTAATGGGTTCATGTTGGACTTGTGGGCTTGGGCAGCATTGGGTTGGGATGTTTTCGTGATGAACTTTCTTTACATAAAACTCTGTTATACATGAGTTGCTGTGAATTTGTTTCTCTAAAGTACCTAGACTAATACATTCACCATCTTTTTGAGGGGGTGGAAAAAATGTAATCCATCACAAAATCTAAATCTTGCACATTAAAACTGCATCAGGCATCAAGATCACTCTCCTTTCCAGTAATTCAAATATGCTCTTTCATGTTTTCTTCTAGTTTCTCTGAATTATTGGCTGGAATTGTGTTTTCACAATGTCTCTTTCTCAACCATTCAACATTCCTCAGAAAACCTGGGATTTGCCCGGTGTCCTGAATTCGCGGCTCTGTACCTTCTTTTCTAGGAGCCTTAGTGGCACAGACATTACACACTGGCCTGCTAACCGCAAAATCAGCAGTTTGAAACCCGTGGCTGCTCCATGGGAGAAAAACGGGGCTCTCCACTCCTGCAGAATTATCGCCTCCAACCCTCACAGAGGCAGTTCTACCCTGTCTTGCAGGGTTGTTATGAGTTAGCATTGACTCAATGACAGTGAGTGAATACCTGCTTTACCCCGCTTTGAGTTGCACTGTTTGGGAGTTGGCTCCTACTAACATGACTCCATGCTTGTCCCACCCTCGTGGTTTTCCAGCATCTGGCCTGTCCTCCATTCCCACTCCCTGATTCTGCTCATTTGCAGACACTCTTCGAGACACATAGTGAGGCTGGACACTGACCTTTTTCCCCCCACCTCAAATCTTTGTTTGTTTTACTGTCTGTAATTCAGTAACAAGGATTACTCCAGAGCCTGAAAATGATGGAGTCTTGTTTTGGGGGCTCTTACAGCCCTTATAACATTCCATACATCAATTGTAGCAGACATATTTGTACATATGTTGCCATCACCATTTCTAAAACATGTTCCACTTGAGTCCTTGGTATAAGCTCCTCTTTTTCCCCCTCCCAACCTCATGAATCCTTCATCAATTATATACTGTTATTATTTCTTATCTTACACTGTCCATTGTCTCCCTTCACCCACATTTCTGTTACTCACCCCCTTTGGGGGTGGGAGACTATATATTCAACCTTGTGATAGGTTCCTCTTTTCTCCCCCTACCCCTCCCCTCTTGCTCATTTCTTGTATTGATTTTTAAAATTAGATTCCAAAATTAGTAATTCATCACCTGGATTAGGTATATTTTACTATGTTATATTCTTTAAACATGGAGAAATATTTACAAGTATTAGAGGTTTTTAATTATCTTTAGATTCTAGAAGAATAATTCATGTTTACATGTAGTTAAAATAGCTCTGGTGGCACTATCAGGTAAGGACTAAATGGCTAAACTAACCCCAAGGTCAGTGGTTCAGAACCCTTCAGCCATACCATAGAATAAAGATGAGGCTGTCTGCTGCTATAAAGATGGACAGACTCAGAAGCCTTGTACAGGAGAACTATGAGTTTGAATTGACTTCATGGCCCCTGATTTTTAGTTTATATGCAGTTTATATGCAGTTAGTGCTGATTAAGAATGCATTAAGGAAAAAAAAAAAGAATGCATTAAGGAGCTGATTTTAAAATTCCACTGATTTTTTCAGGTGCCATTCATAATACATCTATGATAAAAGTTATAATAGGATCATAGTTGATCATTTGCAGATAATTAATTAATGAATGTAATGAGCACTAGAATGTGGAGTGCCATCACTGCCTTGGTGAAATTGCCTCCTGACAATTAAAAGGTGGAGAGTGGACCAAGGGCATTTGCTACCTTTTCTCTCTTTCTCTAGTCACCAGTCAAGCCCCCAAAGGAATCCTTTCAGGAAATATGAGTTAATTATGCCTATTTAGCTATTTCAGACATTTTAATTAATTGTCCTGTTACTCAGAAATTTATGCCACTTATGTCCTCTATTTTTAATAGCACTCAATAACTATCTTCTCTCCTTACATTAAAGGCTGTTGATTAATTAACAAACATGTTTGCACACTTAACTCCCACATACTCCCACAAAGCAGGAAATATAATTATTGGATGTGGATGGTATTAAAATTACATCACAAATAGACTGCATATAGAAAGTAAAATCATTTAAGAAAATTAACATGATAATTAGGGCTTCTGGGTCAGAGATTTCCTAAGGAACGTATCCCTGTGAAGAAAACAGACTCAAAGAGCCTTAGAACACCAAGCTAATCCTTGCATTAGGATTGAGGGCTGGACACAAAAAACTCACTCAGTATTTTAAGTAGAAAAGGAGTATAGAGTGTTAGATATGAGCAGCATTATTGGAAGAGAAGGCTCCACTGTGCCTCCAGGAGCGACTTCCAGGAAAGTATAGATGCGCGCCCGGGCTGCCACTTTGATGACCGAGTGAAAAGCACAGGGCCTGAGCTGGGATGCAGGGGTTGGAACTGCTCACTGTCACTGCTAATGTTGCTTGACTTTGAACTCCAGAATGTGGAATGTCAACCACCAAAGCCTTGCTCAAAGTGCCTTTTGCCACTTAAAATGGACAAAGGACAGCTGTTGCCAGAATTCCCATGTTTTCATAGCTTGCCACTCTGAAGGAGAAGGCCCATAAGGAAGATAGTCTTGGGATTCACTCTTACCTTCCATAACGTTTGATGGGTGTAATCAACTTCCTGTGCCAAGTCTGTATCGACAAGGAAACTAGAGAGTGTATCTTTTGCTTTTGAGCTTTTACAAAGCAGAAAGGCACGCAGAAGGAGGATAGAATGAAAAGTGTAGAAGGACCACCCAGTATTCACCACTGAGGTCATCTAAGAGAACCTTCTAAGTTTGCAGGTGCTAAAAGTGAGAATCAGCTGCAGCAAGAATATGGCAGAGGCAAGTCTAAATTTGACTTTATTGACCATTTTTTTTGCCTATTGCCATGTCCAGATAAATCTCTCAAAAAATAAAAATAAAAAAGTTAACATTTAATACCATTCAAAATCAACACATTTTAAAATATGACCACCACAAAAACAAATATCAAATTGGACTTACTTCTAAACATTAGACAAAACCCTTACTAACAGGTAAATGGTATATTCAAACTTGGAAAAGAATTGTGGTTGGTGAGATTTCAGAATATTTTGCAGCCATTATTCAAAATCACTTACAGTTATGTATATTTCTTGGTCAAACAATAGGACTACTCCTCTCCCTATATATCTTCTTATATTTTGTGGAAGTATGTTGAAGATATGTTGAAAGACCTTTAGAATATTGTCCTTTTAGTTTTCTAAAACACAATGTTCAGTGTTCATGATATGTATGTGATACTGCCTTTTAATGTACTAATAAAATTAAGCTGTTTAATAAAGGCAAGTAAATAGATAATAAAGGCAAGTAGAAGTCTAAAGTGACTCTGTTCACTCAAAATGAGAGTACTTAGAAATAGTCCTAAATCCCTGAGCAAAATTGATATATTCTGGGCATACATAAATCATGAGTAATAATGCAGAAGCCGTCTACGTTATTTCATAAGTAGCTTATCTTTGCCATTACTTAACCAAAGATTGCAGCTCATGCTGAATTTCCCCTCCTCCACGGGGGACTTAGTTGTCCTTGAGCCCTTCCAGTGAGGACTGTAATTTTTCCACCCTCCTTAGAGTCAGGAGATTGGACGGGTATTCCCCTTATTTGTTAATGTCACTTCCAGGACATATCCTGTAAGTCCTTTTCCGAATCAACGATTCTTCAATCTACTTCACTGCTCCGTGACCTCATGGGCCTACTCCTCATTTACTTACTCACAATCCAACTGTGCTCCTTTCCACCCTAACCCTTCCACCAGCCCCGGCCCCAGTTCTGAGTGTTCTCATCTTCTGAAACCTTCACCAAGATTTCCTTCTCGCTTTTCTCCCCATGGTGAAGTTCTGAACCTAACGCTACTACCTGAGTTATTAAATGCAAGCATCCAACTTTCTAACCATAGTCTCCTGGAGTTTTAGCTCTCCTACTACCCCCTCCCCTAAAAATAGTGACTCTAATCATCTTTTTGTCACTATCTGTCACCTGCCATTGTTCAGTTTAGATGCCACTTTCACCACTCCAATAATATCTGTGTCAATATTTTACCTCCTTTGCCCCCATTAACCTTCAGTGCACACTCACTAAAGCTTGCCCCAGGAAACAAATACATTTTTATGGGTTTCAACTCTACTGCAACTTTAATAGTGGCAGAAAATCCATTTGTTTCTATAACAGCTTTCCCCCCTTTCATAGCCACTCTTCTTTTAAAATAATAATGGAATCAACTATGACTCGAAATTGTATACGCACTATGAGGCCAATCTTAGAACAAAGACAGCTTCACAAATAAATGCAAATGTCGCTAGGGACTTCACTTACATCTCATTATCAAGTTCTATTCGATCCTCCTAGTTTATACCCCATGAAGAAGAATATGGTATCAGGATTGGAGGAAGGCTTGTAAACAACTTGTGAAATACAGATGATACCACCTTGCTTGCTGAAAGTGAGGAGGAATTGAAGCACTTTGCTGATGATGGTCAAAGTTTATAGCCTTCAGTATGGATTAAAGCTCAACGTAAGAAATACCCAAATCCTCACGATTGAATCAATAGGTAACATCATGATAAATGGAGACAAAGTTGAAGTTGCCAAGGATTTTGTCTTACTTGGATCCACAATCAATGTTCATGGAAGCAGCAGTTGAGGGATCAAAAGATGTACTGGTAAATCTGTGCTATAAGGCCATTTTAGAATATTGAAGAACATAGATGTTACTTTGAGGACTGAGGTGCACCTGACCCAGGCTACGGTATTCTTCATTGTATCATATGCATGTGAAAATTGGACATTAAATATGGATAACTGTTGAAGAATGGATGCACTTGAATTGGGGGGCTGGAGAAGAATATTGAAAATACCATAGACTGCTAAAAGGACAAACTGATCTGTGTTGGAAAAAATAAGGCCGGAGTGCTCCTTAGGGACATAGATGGCAAGACTTCATCTTACATCTGTGGACATAGTGTCAGGAAAGACAGATCCTTGGAGAAGGGCATCATTGTTGGATAAAGCAGGAGGGCAACGAAAAAGAGAAGAGATGGATTGGCAAAATGGTTGCATCAATGGGCTCAGGCACAGGAACACTTGTGAGGATGGGACGTGGCTGTGCATTGTTTCCTTCTGTTATGCATAGGGCCCCTAAGGTTCGGAGCCAACTTGAGGGCACCTAACAACAATGGTTTCTATCACAGCATCTTGGTGGAGCTGTTGGTTGTGTGTTGGACTGCTGAATGCAAGGTCTGCCATTCAAACCCATCCGTCAGCCAACAGGAGAAACTGAGATTGGCTGCTCCAATCCCGTAAGATTCACAGCCTCAAAAACTGGGGTATCCATGAGTCAGCATCTACCTGAAGTGGGTTGGGTTTGAGTTTTGAGTAGTTTTATATACTACAATGATTTTGACATCTTAGAGTGTAAATCAATCATTTTCCTCTTTTACCAATGTGATAATAGCAATTTTTCTGAAAGGAGATTTTGGAGACTACAGGCAATTGGAATTTTTTTCTCTCCAAAGAATCTAAACTCAACTAAATTTAGGAAGAAACTTCCCATATCAACTGATCAAAAGAAAATGGAAACTTCCTGACAGATCAGCATGTGAGTAAGAAAAATGTTAGAGGCTACTTGGTTCATAAAGAAAGCTATCTTATACTGTGCTTTAAATTTAAGATGTTTAAGAGTCAAAGTTTTAAATGTGAACTATGTTTCTCTGTTTTCAATTTGTGTTGTTGTTAGGTGTCCTTAGCTGGCAGAAACAGTACTCACCCATCAGCCAAAAGGCAGATGACTCAAGCTGCCCAGAGGTATCACAGTACTATTCTTCCTGGAAGCTTAAGCAAGCTACAGGACCCATGTCTCTGCCTATAGAGACTGGTCCAGAAAGGCTCTTCTTCATTCATTTCTGGTCATATTGTCCATGAAGGCAGAAGAGTCTCAGGAAAGTCAAGCAACTCTTTTTCTGGCATTTAATTTGTGTGATTTATTGAAATTTTATCTAGGAATAGCCAAGATCAAAATTTTCATTTTGGTGCTCTTACCAACTAGAGATATGGCATAGCTAGGGCAAATTACTTATTTCCTCAACTCTGAATTGCATCATATTTAAACTTGGAATGATTTCCAAGCTACTTGATTTGCCACTTAGTAGAGGTGTCAGGGAGAAAATAACTAGATAATAGATCATTTTAAACAAGATCAAAAGCTATATATAAATAGAAGTTGGCACCATTATGTGTTATCTTACATTCTCTCATTAACACAATATTTCTTAGACTTCAGACTAAAAGTAAACAGGGAAAATGAATGAAATTTTCTCTTCATTAGGTGTAATTGACCTAGCCATTTGGATCTGGAGTTCGTTTCAGCAAATAACTGACAATGGAAAACGAGGATGCTGGAGACCAAGTTAATGACAGACAAAATGGTTGTGTTTCATGCGTCTTCATCAAAGATGAAACACTTAGGACACCTGTGATATAGTGGGTTACAGACAGGACTTCTAACCACAAAATCAGCAGTTCAAAACCACCAGCTGCTCCATGGGAGAAAGGTGAGGCCATAGACTCCCCTAAAGATTCAGAGTCTCAGAAAACCACAGGGGCATTTCTACACTATCCTATAGGGTGGCTATAAGCCAAGCATCATCTGGATGGCAGTGAGTTTGGTTTGGGTTTGCTGTGATTTAGGTATGCCTTGAAAAAAATGTGTCTTTTACTCATAAGAAGAATTTGATATACCTTCCTACTCCACACTTCTGTTTCCTGAAGAGATATTTATCTCCTAATCTATTGTATTCATCTGCTTTTAATTTTGATGTGTTTCCAAACACTAGAAGAGGTTAGTTCACATTGAACTAAAGTGCCTCTGGATCCCCAATGTAATATCCCTCATGTTCTATTGTGAGATCCAGTCTAATGTCCTTTTTCTCTGGCCTGAAACATGTGTACGCTTTTCTCATTTATCTCATCCTAGGTTTTCTATGATTAGGGTCATGATGCAGAGTGGTTGTGTGTTGAGTTGCTAACTGCAAGGTCAGAAGTTTGAAACTACCAGTTACTCCTTGGGAGAAAGACAGGGCTTTCACCTCCCCCAAAAAGCTACAGCTCAGAAACACACAGGGCAGTCCTACTTTGTCCTGGAGGGTTGCTGTGAGTCAGCATCGACTACGTGGTAATGAGAGTGGTGTTTGCGTGGGATTTTCTATTCTTCTTTCTGACAATTCTTACTGACTAGTAGGAGTCAGTCCACACACTCGATCTTTTTATCCCTGACATTTGGTCCACATTGCAGCCCTGGCCTTTGCTGTCTCTGTCCCCATCTTGTGCTTCCATGCATTTCCTTCTTATGCCTTTGCATTTCTTATTTTTCACTTACATTTGAGTGCAATCACTTGAAGACTTGAATTTTCATTCCATGCCAGATTTTTAAGATTCTTGCATGTAGTTGCATTTAAAAGTAGTGCACAGATTTTTAATGTTCTCTAATAATCCACGTTTCAAGTACATCATGGTTTATTCCATTTTTGTCAACGTGATTTTCTTATTTCCGAAAGTATTTTTACTCTGAAAAATCAGTACCCAGTTGCTATTGAGCCAACTACAAATCAACCACACATGTTGTGTCAGAGTAGAAGTACATCTCTGTAGGGTTTTCAGTGGTGTGTTTTTAGGAATAGATCACCAGGCTTTGCTTCTGAGGCTCTTCTGGGTGGACTTGAACCACCAAACTTTCTGTTAGCAGCTGAGGTGTTAGCAGGTAGCTTAGGAAGTATGTGTTAGACAGGGTTCTCTAAAGAGATAAAGCCAAATTGCTGATAATTTAATATATTTATTTATAAAGATAATTAGATATATAACAAGAAATGAACTGTTAAATCATACACAGATAAATATATAATACAAGAAAGAAACAGTTAAATTATAAAGCACTACAAATGGCTCAATGCAACTCACTCCCGTGAGAGAGAGTTGTGAGAGACTAGCAGTCCTTCAAGTCTAGGCTGCTGCCAGATCTTCCTCTATTTATAGAGAGAGCCAGGCTATGTCAGCACAGCAGCCAATCACAAGGCAGGTCACCAACTGCCAGTCCCCAGCTCCAGAGATTTCTTAAAGGGACATCAACTTACAGCAACACAGTCCACAGGCTAGGCGTCCCACAGGTAGTGTAGCCTCTAAATTGAGGCACAAAACAAGCAAGGCAGCTGCACACTGGTCCGATGATCAAAGAGCGAATGACAAGAAAAGGCGAAGCTCACCAAGCCATTTATCTCTCTGCCCATCAGTTAATCCCACTTGTGTTTATCGGCCAGGCTGGCACAATAAGCTATCTCAAGGTACAAGTTGCCTCTCCTTATCCAAGGTTAAAACTTCATCTTTGCTCAGAATTAGAATTCTTGTCTTTTTCTTCTCCACTTCAACTTCTGTCCTCCCAATGAGAATGTAGGCATAGTCACGTCATTGGTAAAAATAAAACAAAAGCAAAGAAATCAAATACAGTTGTCGAGGGGCTCCAAGTTCAAACTTCCCACTACTCGAGAGCAAAGTTCAAAAAAAATTGGCTTGGTGTTCATAAGTTTTTTCAGTAGTCAAACTGAAAATCCAACTTAAAAAAAACCCGTATAGGCAGAGAGTTAGTCACGCACTGCACCTTGCTGCAGATACATAAGGGTGACACTTCAGTCTAGGCACTACTCTCTTTCAGACAACATATAGTGCTTGTGTTATTACATTAAAACATTCATCATTAGGCTTTTGATGGCACTTTATTTGCATAAAATATTGTAACCATAGCTCCAAATAAGTTAGTGGTACCAGCAGTAAAGCTCAGAGGAAAACTCCATGAGAGCCATGATTGAACTAAAGAAAGAAATCATTGCAAAATTTAAATCCGGTTGCCACTTGTCTGATTTGGTGGCTGAATACAACATGGCTAAGTGAACATTATCAACATTTTAAGAGGAAGCGTGATTAAAGCAGCTAATGTAGCGAAAGGTGGGAAATCATTAACCATAAAACAAAGAACCCAGACAATCGAGGAGGTTTAAAAGTTCCTGTTAATTTGGATCAATCAGAAACAACTCGATGGTGATAGAGTATCTGAGACAGTGATAAGTCAGAAGGCTAACAGCCTCCATAGTGATGTAAGGTTCTGGAAAAATGAATTTCTAAGTGTAATTTGGGTGCCTCAGAATCAATAATTTGGCTTTCCATTATTTCTTATGGGGAAAATATGTTCAATTCTTGAACTTTTGAGTGTTCAAACACGGTTTTGGAACAAATTTTAACAACCAACCTATCACTGTATGCTTCGTTTCACTCTATTGTAGTCTCTAGCTCCCACTCTTGACATCCAGGCTTCTAGCTGTCTAGACTCACTGTGCATTCTTACCCAACTTCTACTCTTACTTAGCTAACTTACATCTGACTACTGGCATCGCAACCCCATTAACTCACTCAGGCAGAAGTCACCAGGAATACTCTCAGAGTGACTTTCCTACCTGAATTCTCAGTTCTTGAATTATCTCGTCTCTTCCATTTGAAAGTATATATCTCAAGTATACATAACTCCACATTTTTGCTCCATTTGTCATTTTGTGAATTCTTTTTTATCTGTTATATAAAATGACTGTGCTTGGACATCTGCTTTTCTTTTTTTTTCTGAATACTTTCTCCTACACAATTCTCAAAGCAGCTTTGCTGGTAAGCATTGGACTGCTAACAGATTAGTGGTTCAAAACCACCAACTGCTTGACAGATGAAATATAGGCTTTGTGTTGGAATTGATTTAAACCTCATCTTCATTTCCTACGTATGGCTGACATCTTCATACCTTTATTTCCTTGGCTTTTGACTTATGAGTCTAACACTGTTTTCAGCACATCCATTTAAACTCTACTAGTAAACATAGACACTACACTGGTCATCTACTCCTGCACTCCCCACCCTGCACTCCCTCACCTATCTTGTTCCATATCTTATCTAAAAAAATAATAGAAACTCTAGCCCCAAAACAAACCCAGAATCCTGAGTGTCGTCCTTGACTGGTTCCTCTTTCTTACTCAACACACAAACTTAGTCACCAGATCTTGCAGATTTTACCACTCAACACATCTTGTATCTGTAATAGATCATAAACAGTATTCTATAAGTCTAGAATGGGACAATTAGGATATCAGAATTGTTGGCAGGTCCAAAGAGAAAACAGTGGAGAAGCCACCAATAAAGTTTCATATGGCCTTAGTATTTACAGTAGAGAATTAAACCACAAGATTTAGTGGCCCAATCATATGGCAATATGGAGATACTGAAGAAAACAAATTACTAAAGCCAAAATCACCTCCTGGGCATAGATAGCAAGTAAGAAAAGTCAATCTAGAGGCATAGTGAGTTACTGGAAGAAATTCATTCTTGTAAGCCTAGGGTGCCATTGTCAGATCAGGGATAAGTAAATCTCACTAGCAAACCACCTCACTTTGTTCCTATCATAGTCTTTTTGTCTACAGCCACAAATGACTTCAGAATATCTAGCAAGGAAGTTGTGCTGAGAAAAAAAGATGAAAGGGATTCAGTAATCTAGTGGAGCAAGTAGAAATAAAAATTTATTGACACTTATGTAACTGGTGCTATAAATATCCTAAGTCATGTGCTCTAGGATTTCAATTTTTAAAGTAAAAATAGTATAGTAAGTATGTAGAATTATTATTCTCATTTAAAGATGAGAAAATTGAATTTTTGAAGGGCAATTTTCTCAAGACAAACATCCAGTAAGTTGCAGGGGCAGCATCCAATCCAAAAAGTCTGATTCTAAAGCCAAAAAAATCTGACAATTCACCTATGATTATTATTTATGCTTCCATTTTGCAGATGGAAGGCTAGTCCAAGAAGGACTAAACAGCCTGTATATTTTTAACTTAGTTCTAGAACTCAAATTTCCCAGTGCTCATATTTTAAATACCTATTGTGGCCAGGAAAGCACATTAATGAAGTAATATGTTTTATGTTGTTTGAAGAGAACAACAAATATAATTCTGAAAAGTTTAGATGCTCTTTCTTAATATCAGAAATAGAGATGGGAGAAGCCCCATCCAGAAGTCCCCTCCCAGCTATGTGGTGCCATGCTTCACCACATGCTTGGCTTTTGTCTTTATAAACACACAACACTTTAATAGGATCGTGTTAAGTACACCAGCTCTTCAGCTGAAAATAGATTAAACTCTCAGCCACATGTTACATGTGAAAGAAAATCAAATTTGCAGTTTGTGTCGTCACACAAATATCTGCATTAGCAAATGTCAATCAAGTGGCTAGGAGAAGGAAGAGTGACTAGCATAAGGTCCCTCGACTGCACTGTTGCTACTTCTTGTCCAGGTCGTTCTGCTGTGGACTAGCTCCGTATGTGCAGAACAGAGCTGGTCCCTAGAGCTTTCAAGGCTAGACCTTCTGGAAGCATATGTTAGAAGGCTCTTCTGCATAGATTTGAGCCACTCAGTAACTTCCTCAAATATATGGTAGCAATAACATGTTGTGGGAAGCACTGGTGATTATTGGTGGTAGAATTCTCATGATCCAGTTCTGTCAATGCACCTCATGTGCAACTACCATGCATCAGAGAGTGAGGTCTCATGCAGTGCTAAGATGCTGAGTAAGATTCAGTGGAGCTTCCAGACGAAGACCAATGAGTAAGAAAGACCTGGTGATCGATCTACTTCCCCAAACCAGCCAATGGAATCCTACGGATCACAACAATCCAGCCCAAACCAATCGTAGGAAGGGTACAAGGCCAAGTAGTATTTTATTTGGCTATTATAAATGGGGTTACCATGAGTTAGAAGCTGACTCATTGACAGCTTACATTGCATTCATCCTCCAAGACCCAGGCTTTCAGTCCAATACCATGGTGAGGTTTCAAGCAGACTGGACATTAGATGGAAACCAAAGAGCATCTACCAAACACTGAAGAAAAGCACTAGAATGAAGAATTCCAGATTCCACCAATAGGTTCAAAGATGTTTGATGTTTAGTAATAATTCTGAGTATATTATCCATACCACCACCATCTGTGAAGAAGTCATTCACCTCCAAACTTAGAGAAAACTTAAGATCTTGATCTAAACCAGCGGTTCTCAACCTGTGAGTCACGACCCTTTGGGGGTCGAACGATCCTTTCACAGGCATCGCCTAATACATCCTGCATATCAGACTCATAACAGTAGCAAATTTACAGTTATGAAGTAGTAACCAAAATAATGTTATGGTGGGGGGTCACTACAACATGAGAAACTGTATTAAAGGGTCATGGCATTAGGAAGGTTGAGAACCACTGATCTAGACAGAAAGAGCTCCCATGAAGATTAATAAGAAACAGTGGCATACAATGAAATGTTCAATAATGTGTGTGCATAAATAAAGACAGGCTGTGATTTATTTAATATGATACATGCTAATTGAGGAGATTGGGAACATTAGAGTCAAATGTGGGAACTCTCTTGAAATAGATGTAGAATCTCTAGCTAATTTTGCTTTTAAAAGTAAAGGTAACAAATTTTCAAAAATTAAACAGACAGTAAAGCCAATTGAATGGAATTCTATCATATAATTTGAGGCTATTTTAAATACACCAATTTTCCAATAATCAAGAATAACAATTTGGAAAAGCTTATAACCAAACAATATTGTAAACTAAAGGAACTATTGAAATATTAAAATTCTTTAATGTACTAAAACCTAGGGTAAACTACTTATGAAATGTTTTATCTGTATTATCCCACAGTGATGAAAAAAGTGCAATTTATTAGAGTAGCAAAACTATATGTCCACACGCATACATATTTCAATTTTTCTTTATTAACTTCCATAATTAAATAAAGTTTTTAATAGATATATTGTTAAGGTAATGTATTGGCTTATATGGATATTAAAATAGTATTAATTAAGATTAAAGTAAATGCTAATCCATTCTAGTTATTAGAATTATTAATTTTACAGGGAACATACTAATGCAAAATTATAGAATTTGACAATTTTAAATAACTGTGGGATTGCCATGTATGCAAAACTAGAAATGATTCATATTCACAGAGTATTTTAATTTCATCTTTTATTTTAAATGATAATTTAAAGAAAGATTCTTTGTAGATTAGGATATGAAAATGAAAAATGCATTCACATTTAGCCAGGGAACTAGGCATATTAAACATAATTGCCTATAATTGAGTGCCATTTAACAAAGATATTTTTACTTTACTGAATGGATTCTACCTTCTCCTTGTAGTGAGATGATAATTGTGTATATATAAACTCAAAATCACTTCACTACAAATACTGAATTAAACAAAAATAACTGTAAATGCATGGCTGAAGGAAAGGGACCTTACCAGGTGACTTGAGAGAGAGATAAAAACTGCCATGATAGTAATTATGCACACTGACATTGTCTGTCTTCTTTAGTGACCTGAAGCTGGGAGAGGTTGGAGGAGAAGAGAGGACAGGTTGGAAAATGGACTCCTCTAAGTCTTTGACTGCTCTCCAAAACTAAAAGTCAGCAGTACAAATCCACAGGCGAAAGATGTGCCGATCTGTTCCCATGAAGACAGACTGCCTTGGAACTCCCATGGGCAGTTCTATTCTGTCCAACAGGAGTCAGGATCCACTCTATAGCGGAGGGTGTGGTCCACAGGTGCTTGCTTTTTAATAATCAGGAAGAAGCTGGGGATTTGGAACTGAGAACTAGGTGAAAAGAGGCCTGGTAAATAATCTTCCCACTGTCCTGGGATGGGAGATGAGATAGAAATATATAGCTATCTGGCCTTTGCATATTCTACGTCTAATAAGGCAAGAGCTGAGCGTCTTCATCCCATTATTCCTGTGAGCTGAAACCCAAACCCTCCCCACTCCGTACACACACACATACAAAACATTAGATGGGAATAAAATTGGTTCTGGGTTAGTATACCCCGATTTGGAAAAAGCTTTAGAAAAATATTCAGAGGGATGCTCACCTTTCAGGACATAAGATGATCTCATTGAAAAAAAGCAAAACAAAATTAATAAGCTCTCAAAGGAAGAAGGTTCACAATCAACCTTCACAAGTCATAAGGAAAAAACATTAAGTAGTAAGCAAGTAAGTAGCAATAATAAACAGGAGACAAATCCCCCAAATGTTGAGACAATGGGCAGATAATTTGAAAGTGTACATGCCAAGTTTTACATATGAAAACTGTCAAAAGGGAGATTTAAGACACAAAATAAGACATTATGTTTAGAGAGGAATATGTATTATTTTAAAATCAAATGGAGAAAAGGCAGACCCTGACATTTAAAATCCAATTAATAAATTTAAAAGCAGATTAGACATAGCTAAAAGGAAAAGCGAGAAATATGATGACAAGGTTACGTTTGTCTAACATGTACACAGAGGGAGGAAATATGAAGAATAAAGAAGAAATAATAGAAAAATGATAAATGGCAGAGATTTTCCCCAGCTTTGTGAAACTTGTAAACTTTTAGATTTAAGAACTCAATAACTTTGAACATAATAAATAAAAATAAATCCTTACCTAGAAATAGCACTTTATAGTGAGCTAGAACAAATACATTAAATAAACAGGGGGGGAAACTGTGCTTAAAAAAAGAATCGCAATTAGAAGCAGAGCAAAATTCTGCAAAGCAAAACCTGTTGTTAGGCCCTGTCTAGTTGGTTCCAACTCCTCACGGCCCTCTGTACGTCAGAAGCCAACAGTGCCTGCCAGCTCCATTTTCACAATCGTTGCTGTGTTGGAACCGAGTGTTCCGACAATGAAAGCGTAAGATCCCAATGATAAAACACCATTTAAAAGTTGATTGGAAACTATTGACCGTTTCAGGGGAAGGAGGAAATTCCCCATTTATTGCCAGAACTAAATAAGAGCAAAGGAATATACTTCAGGAAGAAGAAAACTATAACCATATGGAAGAGCTTGTATGCTCAAAAGCCTTATTAAATAAATTGTCAAATATATAAATAAACACAAACTATGTTTACTGTTTTTAGGTGCCATCCAGATGGGTCTGACCCGTAGTGACCTTTTGTACAACAGAACAAAGCACTGCATGGTCCTGTGTCATCCTCACAATTGTCCCTTGCCTGAGGCCGTTGATGCAGCCAAGGTGTCCATTCATCTCCCTGAGGACCTTCCTCTTTTTCGCTGCCCCTCCACTTGACTGAACACGGAGCCCTTCTCCAGGATCAGGTCTCTCCTGACCATATGCCTAGAGTATGTAACATGAAGTCTTGCCACTCTTTCCTTTAGGAACTCTGGCCCTACTTCTTCCAGAACACATCAGTTTGTCCATTTAACAGTCCATGGTTGAGTTAGTTAATTGTGCCAGCCTGGCCGATAATCACATGTGGGGCTAATTGAAAGGCAGAGGGATAAATGGGTGGTGAAGCTTGGCTTTTTTGTTTTTCGGTTTTTTTGTTTTGTGTTGGTTGCACCGGGTGCAGCTGCCTTAGCAGTTCCCTGCTTCAGCTTGCAAGATTGACTTCCTACAAGACATCCCCAAGGAGAAGCTACATGGACCTATCCCGATGCAGCCCTGGGTGCTGGAGCAGCCGTGTGGAGACCCCTGCCAGTGCTGAGATGCTTGTTCATTCACTGACTCAGCTTTCCTCCTGCAGTCGGCATCATTGCCTCTGTTTTGTGAGGTGGAGGACTTTGTGGACTGGTGTTGGGTTAATGGGTTAATGTTGGACTTGTGGGCTTGGGCAGCATTGGGTTGGGATGTTTTTGTGATGCACCTTTTCTTTACATAAAACTCTCTCTTATACATGAGTTGCTGTGGATTTGTTTCTCCAAAGTACCCAGACTAATATAATGGTGCTTTCTATATTCTTCTCCTGCACCACTATTCAAATGCATCGATTTTTCTACAGTCTTCCTTATTCACTACCCAACTTTCTCACACATACAACACAATGGAGGGCTTAGGCCAGATGCATCTTAGTCCTCAAGGTCACATCCTTGCTCTTCAATACTCTAAAGAGGTTTCAACAGTTAGCAGATTTAGCAATATTTCTTTTGATCTCTTAACTGCTGCTTCCATGAGCATTGATTATGAATCCAAGCAAGATAAAATCATTGCCAACTTCAACTTGGTCTCCATTTATCATGATATGACCTATTGATCCAGTTGTGAGGGTGTTGGCCTTCCTTACTCTGAGCTGTAATCTGTATTGAAGACTACAATTCTTGATCTTCATCAGTAAATGCTTCAATTCCTCCTCACTTTCAGCAAGCCAGATTTTGTCATCTGCATTTTGCTAGTTGTTAATAAGCCTTCCTCCAATCCTGATTCCACATTCCTCTTTATAGAAACCAGTTTCTCTGATGATTTGCTCAGCATACAGATTGAACAAGTATCGTGAGAGGATACAACCCTGATGCACACCTTTCCTGATGTGAAACCATGTAGCATTCCTTTGTTCTGTTCACACAACTGCCCCTTGATCAATGTACAAGTTTTTCTTGAGCACAACAAAGTGTTCTGGAATTTTCATTCTTATCCAGGTTATCTGAGTTTATTATAGTCCACCCAGTCAAATGCCTTTGCATGTTCAAAAAACACAAACAAACATCTTTCCGGTATTCTCTGCTTTCAGCCGAGATCCATCTGACATCAGCAATGAAAGCTGATAGATATCGGAGTGAACTTCTTACCGTTCCCTCTCAATGTATTGCTGCAACCATTGTTGGATGATCTTAAGCAAAATTTTACTTGCACATGATGTAGTGTGAGTCTTCTGTTGGGTCAGCTTTTTTCGGAATGGACACAGATACGGATCTCTTCCAGTCAGCTGGCCAAGCAACTGTCTTCCAGATTTCCTGGACTAGACAAGTGCACGCATCCCAGCGCATCTTCAGCTGTGGAAACACCTGGGTTTCAGCAACTCCTGGAGCCTTCATTTGGCTACGGCATTCAGTGCATTTTGAACTTTTTCCTTCACACCGCTGGTTCTTGCTCCTCTGCTACCTTCTGAAATGATGGATAGCCCACTATTAGTATTATTCTTTTTGGTACCATGACTCTGTCTTCTTTCCATCTTCTCTTGATCCTTCTTCATCGTTCAGTATTTTGCCTACATCATCTTTCAAGACTACACCTTGAGGCTTGAAAGTTTCTTGAGTTTTTTCAGTTTCAGAGATGCTGCCTGTGTTCTTCCCTTTGGGTTTTCGAATTCTTGGTCCTGGCACATTTCACTGTAGTATTGCTCTGCCTTCTTGAGCGGCCCTTTGAAAATTTCTATTCAGCTCTTTGACTTCATCCTTTCTTGCATTTGCTTTAGCTACTCTATGAATAAGAGCCAGTTTCAGAATCTCTTCTGACATCCACTTTGATCTTTTCTTCCTTTCTTGTTTTTTAATGACAGCAAAAAAAATGATGGTGTAACAAAATGAATATGAAATAGATAGACTTTATGTTTAAAAATTACTAGGTATAATAAGTGGTGATGATCAAACAATTTACCAAAAATCATGATATAAAAATTAAACTGCAGGTATGTAAAAGGGCCCTAGGTAGAACGAATGGTTAGTGCCTTTCTACAACCCAAAAAATTGGTGGTTTTGACTCAGTCAGTGGCTCCTCCAAAGGCAAGGCCGAATGTTCTGCTTCTGCTACTACAACAGCCAAGGGCAGGGCATGCAGCCGCTCTACCCTGTGACACATGGCCCGCCATCAGCACTTATGGCTACTACACACAATGCCAGGCGCGGACAGCATGGGCTACAGGAAAGAAACACATATTGGATTGTAAAGAAAAACCACCACCTCCACTGGCTAAACTTGTGAAAGAATTTGAACCCCAGAATTTAGAAACTGAAAAGCAAACAAAAATCTCAGTGCCATCAATCTACTTGTAGCTCATCATTATTGCAGGATTATATATGTAGCAGTATGTATCTCAGTTGTTTTTAGCATATAAACTCTTCTCAATCTCTTCTATCACCATCGTGTTTAGCCAACCCACTCCATAATAATGCCAATTTTAAGGTGCTGCTTGCAAGCACATGGTGGCTCCTATGTATGCTTGAAGGTTAACTACTTGAAGTCTATCTGCCTGAAGGTTGTCTGCCATTGAGAGCAATCACACCCTATTGTCTCTCCCATCTGAGTTTGACCCATTCCCCTTTGAAAAGGATCAGAGATTGTTCCCCTAGGGAATTGGTCAGGGACACTTTAGGTCAAGCCAGCTCAGAGATGACCAAGAGTAGGCCACCATCTTAACTCCAGAACCCATTGATCTTGTGAAGTATGTACCTTCCTGTCACATGTATGTCTCTAGTGCCTCCCCTTCCTATCATGTGTGTACCTCTAGCACACACACACCCCTTACATGTGTGTCTCTAATGCAACTCCTTCCTGTTAAGTATGTGTGTGACCTGACCTGTATGCTCAAGGTTATATGAGCTCATGAGAGAATACATTAGCCCCGCAACCTTGTTTGGTCACCATGGGAGAGGGAAGCATTTGCAAGTCTTGTCTGTCGTTTCTTTAATTTACCCTTCAATTACACAACCGCCCCTTGGACCCATTTGGTGGTGGGAACTGATCCGCCCCATCTCTATATCTTTGCTCTTCAGTTTGTGGAACTGTCTCCTCTGTGAAGCTTTCCCTTGTCCTCGTCTTAGCAATCACTTTGTTTGGTCTCCTCAACACAGTGAGTTTACTGGGATTGCCCAGGAGACCCCCTCCCTGCTCTGTTTCCCAAAACTCTGTGAAAGGCAGTAAGCTCAGGCAATCAGAGGGTTCACTTTGCTTATTTCCCATCTCTAAGAGACGACAGTCCTTCCTCACCCACTGCCCAGTGTCCCGAAAGCCATTAATCCATGCAGCTTGTCTATTTATTGGTTGTGTCACCAGGAGGGTCAACCAAATCTGTTATTACATCTTGCTCAGAAGCATAAGTTCTCTTCAGAACAATAATGATTAAAGGTATTTCCAGAGGAAAGACCTTTGAAGGTAACATATTTTGTACGTGTTTTCACTTAAACTTATAAGGAGTTATGGTGTTGATGTGAGCTAGGCATTGGACTACTAACTGCAAGGTCAATGATTCAAATAACGTTGAATCTAGCTGCTACTCAAGAGAAAGATGAGCTTGTCTGTTCCTATAAATATCTGCAGTCTGAGAAACACTACATTGTGTTGTTAACGAGACAGAAACTACTCCCTTGCAGTGGGTTTTCTTGGTTTTGTGTAGCTAAGAAGGAAGATAATTCCAGGTGAACATCTGATTAGTTATATTTCTTTTTATCAGTAGATTGATTCTTCCTTCCAGGCTAGCCTTGGATGAACATGTCAAGGGATGCCAAAGAACTCCCAGGACTGCCAGTGCGGAGCGCCCTGCCCTAGAGCAAACACCTGCTTGTTCTGCAAGGGCATGAGAACTGACCGATGAGAACTTCATTGGGAAACCTGACTGCATGCACCCTATAGCCCCGATGTTGCTCCTTCACACGTCTTTTGCTTCCTAAGTTCAAAGAATATTTAAAAGGAAAACATTTTGAGTCCCTTGCAGATTCCCACACTGCCATTTTGATGTGGTGTAAATCAAAGAGTGCAGAACTCTTTGTGGAAGAGTCAACAAGTTTGCAGCATTACCTTCAAAAGTGAATGGAGCTAGACAGAGGGTATGTACAGAAACAATAGCCTAATGTTTTGATACTTTTTATTTAGTAACAGTTTTAATTATTTTATACCAATACTCTTGACTTACTCTCCAAGAAAAATATTCATTTCCAAGAGAGAAAAAGTAGAGATGCTTCTGGCTGCTTAAGGAGAAAGACCTGGAATCCTATTTCTGAAAAACCCGCTGCCTCTGTTCTGGACCAAGCTCTGCCTGAAATCAGTGCCGACAGCCCGCACATCACATCCTCTTCTGAATTTACTTTGAATCTCTGGGATGTGTCCTGTTGTGGTATGGCTTTAGAAAATTTTTAAAATTGTAATTTGAATTACCTAGAAATCTAGAGAGTTTAAATGATCTGTTTATGGCCTGCAGCTAACTAATGGTGGGTCTTGGCCAGATTCGGAGGCTGAGTATAAATATATTGGTCCTTCTACCCCATGAAGAGAAATGGTAACTAAAATTATAGACATAGAGGAAGTCACAATAATGTTATTATGTAGAGGCTGTTACTGCTAACTTATATCTGAATTTAAGTGAGCAAGGAGCTAGACAGTCTCTCCCCTCCTAATCAAAACCACAAATTTAAGAGCAGCTGGTCAAACAACTCATGGCTAGAGGTCTCTGAACAAAGCAAACTGGAATGTGGGGAGATTGATCTGTGAACTCAGCCTTGTTAGCCCTTTCCTTTCACTAATTTGCTGAAGGAAAACTTGTCTCAAAAAGTTCAAATAATTTTGAATTTGGAAATGCTCCCCTCTGTGCTGGATGGCAAGAATGTCAACCCCAGTGGCCAGAAGCTTGATCTCGGACTGGAATATCAAGCATAAGTGAAAGGGTACTATCATTCAATTTTAAATCATTTTTCAGCATTGCTACCTTCAGAATGCTAGGCATTTTTAATGCTGTGTGTCTGGCATGCAAGTATTACTAATTATCATATTAGGCCGCTAGGTTACAGTTGATTCAGCTTTGAAGTGTTATATTTTCAGAGAATCAGAAGAAACCCAGATCCAAAAAAGTCTTTCAACTGTAGAGTTTGGGGTGGAGTTGGGCTTGTGGCCTTCTCTAGAGATGTTAGGTTTCTTTGTTATGCAGAAATGGCTGCAAGTGAAGCACTTTGTAAATTAACATTGTGTTAATGTATGAAATGATGACTTTTTGAGTTTTGAAATTTGCTCTTCAAACCCTAGCTGAGAAGCAACTCATTGCTTGATGGTGTGTACACTCATTTGAAAGGGACTTTTGTAGACAGACATCCATGTCCTGTTACCACCCAGTCCACCACCTCATTATACCAAAAGTAACCTGCAGGTGTGGTTGCTGACTTGTGTGTGTGTCATTTTGGAGTGGAGAAAGTGGGTGTTACGAAATCAATAGTTCAGGACTGTAACTCCCTCTCAAGCTATGGCTCTGTGCCCTTAGACCAAGATATGAAATAGCTTCCCAGCGCTCCAGTGGCAAGTAGAAGGGCCTCTGTGAGCATAACCACACAACGACAGCACCCGGAGTCTAAGTCAGCCTGGTGTTTCCTTCACCAGTCAACTTATGTGTTAGCTCTTCAACATCGTGATGGCAGTACCAGTGAGCGAAACAAGACAAGAGTAAGAAATAGAGACTAAGAAAGAAACATATTTAGGAAAAAGAAACTTTAAAAAGTCTTTGTTTATACATTTCATAGTTTTCTATGTAAAAA
>NW_022111324.1:41325109-41327023 GCF_000313985.2 Echinops telfairi | reverse complement strand
GAATTTGTTTCTCTCGTCAACCCTAACTAACACGCAAACATATGAAAATATACTAAATATTATTTAAACAAGGGAAATACACATTTTAAAATAATGATACAGTTATTTGTTATTATATTACAAATATTGCTATATTTCTTATTATATTACTCATGTTTATCTTAAAATAGAAAGGGTTACATGTAGGCATATTTCTGTGTTCTTTCAACTGTAAGAGCCTAAAAGAAATGACTCTTTTTTTTTAAGATACCAAAGTTTATTAATAGTTACTATGGTCAGGTTAGAGAAAGTGGGGTGTGGAGGGTACGGGTGATGGAAAAACTACATGGATCATGGAATGGTATGCTTGCAAACAGATTCTTATAATTACTGTCAATAAGGCTAAAACCTGGAAAAATAAACGGGCAAAAGTTGTGTGGTAGATATGCAAGGGGTTTCAAAAAGTTTGTGGGAAACTTCCATTATTTTCAATTTTATTTTTAGTCATCACTGGGGCTATTTTTTGCTGCTGATTTGTTTGCTGGCCTGCTCTTGCACCTGTGTGATCAGGACCAGGGCCTTCCTGAAAGCTTGCAGGAATGAGAGGTAATTGGGAAGCATGGCTATGGTAGGTTCTTCTTTGTTCTCAATTTTCTCCATGTCGAAGTCCGGCTGTTTGGTCATCTTGGGAGAGCTTTGACCTGAAGATGTCCAAGGTGTCTCAGGAAGGAGGCAATGCTGAGCGCGCAGACTACATACTGCTCAGGCTGCAGGCGCTTCTAAGAAATGACTCTTTATTAGCAACAAACACAATGATCTTGGGTTCTAGTATTCTCCTTGGAAGCCTGGCTGATGAGGGATTGGGACTGGAAATAAAGTTAATTTGATTCCTCACGTAAGATCCACATGTATCAAACACAAACCAAACTCACTGCCAATAAGCAGATTTCAGCTCATACAGACCCACCCTGGGTGAGAGTAGAACCACCTCTTTGGGTTTCCAAGCTTGTGCATTTTCATGTGAGCATAAGACCTCAACTTTCTCCCACTGAGCAGCTATTGAATTTGAACTTGAGGGTAGCAGCCCAAGTTGTAACACACTAGGCCATCAGGACTCTCTATGTGTATAGTTTCCAGGGTTTTCCATGTGTATAGTTGCCATTTCTCTTGTTGGGGGGTGGGAGGGTATGGTGTCTGCAATGAACCATTTCTTGGTCTTGAAAAATTCCAACCGAAAATTTTCCATGTCCTTTCTATCAAGAAGGGCTTCCTACCAACTATTGATTCTTCTTTGTTTCCAACCTTTGCCTTCCAATCACCTAAATAAATAAATAAATAAATAACCAGCTAAATAAATAAATAAATAAAACCTCACTGCCATTGAGTCAGTTCTGACTCACGGTGTTCCTATCTAATCACAAGTGACTATTAATTTTCATACCTTCATGTTTGATCATTTTAAGATTCCAGGAGTTGGTAAAAATTTTCAGTCTATTTATCTTTGGCATTAGTGATAGGTGTTTAAATTTGAAAAACAGTACTATTAACTAGTCTTCCCTGTAGGCCTATGACAATAAGGCCAACTGATGTACTAGAGAGGAAATGAGTGGCTCCAGGAGTAAAATCTGATCTAGTAGAGAATTATTCTGAAAATCATATTTCATTTTGTGTGTCAAAGTTAGAAACAAAGCAAATTAGGTTTTCACAGAAGAAAAGGATAGGAGATAATAAGTAATTGAGAATATTTGTTATTCAAAGAATGGTTGATGGAATTAGATATGCTGAGCTTTAATATAGGAACATTAAGGGATGTGTACATTGAACAAATAAGTGAATGATTATGCATCCTCGTTATAGCTAATCAGGAAAATGTGTACAAAAGATGTAACATTTCAAGTAAATCTACACTTCTGAGTATGAACAGCCACAGTAGTC
>NW_022111324.1:41316909-41323977 GCF_000313985.2 Echinops telfairi | reverse complement strand
GAGCGCACAGACGTTGGAGGTCGCATGGGCAGGCAGGCACGGTGCGAAGAAGCAGCGATGGAATATAAGAAGGTTGACAGGCACCGGCCTGGGTGAAAAGGGAGACAGATCCATAAGAGAGAAGGAAATCAGACAGGGCTGGGGGAGAGAGTGAGGGATGGCAGGCTTCATGAGTGGTTTGAACTATGGAGTGCAGAGTTGATCATCTGAAATGGAAATTTCACCTAAGTCACAAGAAAACATTCATTTTAAAAGAAGTGAATATGATTTTCGCTGTTTTGTGCCTTGGTTCAATTACAAAGTCAAATTGAAGTTTATGCAATAAGGTAGAATTTCCTCACTAGTTTTTCCAGGGTGTAGTTTTAATGGGAATAAATCATTGGGTCTTTCCTTTACAGAAGGAACCTTGAGGGTACAGTGGCTATACTGGGCTGGAATCCACATGGTCAGCAGTTGGAAACCATCAGCAGCTCCATGGGAGAAAGGCCTGGCTTTCTACTCCCCTTAACAGTTACAGTCTCAGAAACTTTGAGTGGAGCCGCTGCATCAGCATTGACTGGAGGGCAGTGAGTTTGGTTTGGTTCCTTCCATGGAGCAGCTGATAAACACGAACTGGTGACCCGGGATTCAGTAACCACGTACTTCACCAATTGCACTATCAGGCTCCTTACAAATATAAATACAACAGCTAAATACGAAAGTAGAATGTAAACATGTTGCAAAAAAAGGGGAAAATCTGTGTATAAGAATTAAGGCCTAATAAAATGATTTTAAAAAGAGAGAGAGATGCACACAAGATGTATGTACAACTTAAAAAAAAGGAAGAATTAAGGCATCATGGCCAGATTGAAGAAGCTTCCAAACCAAAATCCAAACTCACTGCTATCAAGGCAATGCCCACTCACAGTGATCTGATAGGTCAGAGTCGAATTGCCCTGTGAATTCCCACGACCGCCATTCTTTTCAGGAGTAGAAAGCCCCATCTTCTCCTGCATGTTGACTGGTGGTTTCAAAGTGCAGAACAGTTAGCAGCCCAATATGTAGTCGCTACACCACCAGGGCTCCTTAAAAGAGCTACAGATACGTATCAATTGTGATAAGAGCTGTACAAGCCCCCAATAAAATGATCAAAGCCAAAGAACTTGAAGAAGAAATAAATAAATACAGGATAGGTAAATCTATAGACGGTAACTGAATTAATAATTATCTAGGGGCATGGCAGGGGAGGATGGGGGAAATTGGGAGCTAACAATAATAAATATGAGGAGAAAATGTTCTGAAATTGATTGTGGTGATGACTACCCAACTTTTAATCTAATTGAATGATTAAATCGTATGATATGTGAAGTATGGGTCAGAAAACTAATTTTTTAAAGCTACAGATAGTCTGATATTTCAGAAATACAGGAGTGTGAAGAGGTGTTAAGAGATAAGATTCAATAAACCAGCCAAGTCAGGGTCTAACTCTTGGTGAGAGTGAAACTTTGAATAGTAAGTTAACATCATCAGATTTGTGCTGTGAACAATTAACAGTCATTTGGCAATGAATGGGAGAGGGAAGTTGGGAAGCACATAAACCAGTAAGAAGTGCACTATCGTAGTGCACATCAGAGGTAATGAGGGCCTGAACTAAAGCAGAGCCAGGGTGGCAAATTAACAGTAGAATTAAACCATGCTGGATCTTAAGATTTCATATAGAGGGCAAAGAAGCAAGGCTTTCAGATTGGGCACCGGGGCTGAGAGTAAGGCCCAGAAATGAAGATTATAGATGAAGGCTTTCAGAAAAGAAGCAGCCACCATCTTTGGTAAACACTGACACAGAAGCTCAAAAGCAAAATAATAATGAAAATATCCAACTGAAAACAAAACTTTCTTATCCTTTGGCTTCATACAGGAAGTCCAATTTCAATTCATCCCATTAGCGCTGGAATGTCGTCAGAAGTGGGTCATCTGTTCTGGAATGTGGGCAGGAAGAATTATCCATGAGAAACAGGAAGCTCAAGCAAGAACGGGGCCTGGTTTTAAGGTCCCTGTCTGCATGGAAGATGAGGTTCAAAATTCATTCAGTTAGGAGGTCCTGGGCGGCACAAAAAGAACTCTCATACCATAGTGTGCTACATGTTTGGCAGCGCACAAGAAGGTCTGTGGTTCAAGCTCACCAGGAATGCCATGGGAGAAAGATAAGGCTTTTGTTCCTATAAAGATTTACAGCCTCTGACACCCAGGGGCTGTACTAAAGTCAGTAGGAGTGGAATCAACTTGTAATTTGGGTGGGGTGAGTGGCCCAAACTGCTAGGTGCTGGGCTGTTAACTGATAAATGGTTCATTCGCACCCACCCAACGTGCCTCAGAAGAAAGGCCTGGCAATCTGCCTGTGAAAGGACACAAGCCTGTGAAGTCTGCTTTCCTCTGCAGGCGTGAGCGAGATCCCGGTGAGAGCAACTGATTCAGTTAATCTTCTTGGGAATAGATTTAAGGAAGAAAAACAAATGAAAAAAATCATCTATTCAAAAATACTTATGAAAATTTAGAATTAATTTTCTTTACAACAGAGTGAAGAATTTAAAGCCTAATGGTCCTCTCCAGTACAGTGGATGTTGTGTGAAATGCAATTTTGAGGAGATCCAAAACCCAAACTAAGCATTTAACCAATTTGTTTGAAGGGATGAAATGGGGAATAAAACAGCTATGAGAAGACCTCCTGATGTCACGACAAAAATCAAACCCTGCCTCTAAAACTATTCCTATGATTAGTTTGATTGATTGTAAAGCAATTTATACCTAGGACATTGGTGTCTACAGTAGAGCAGCCAGCCAACAATTAGCAGAGCTTAATAACGTCTAAGGATTTGTGCTGCACTTCCTCCAAGAGAGATTTGTTTGGCAACATAGCAGTAAAGAGACAAAATCACTTCTCTCATAACATTGGGAAAAAGACAAAGTATATGACAACAAGTATATTCCAAGTGATAAACACTATGGGTAGAAAGTAAGTAAGATATGATAAAAGGGCAAGTATATATGTAATAATCATAGTATATTATGTTATTATATCGCATATTACACATTATATTTATTGTGTAATGTTACACAATATTATATTGTATATGCACAATATTATAGAACATTGACATGGAAATGAGAATGATCTAGCACATAGGGAAGAATTATGGACACCTCAGTTACCTTCAGCTATCCTACAGCAAATTAAGGAAAGAAATTTGTTTGGTGATATATGGGTCTGGAGTTTAATCCAGTGATTCTACTCATGTAGTAGTAGTTTAAATCCCTCTTTAAACTAGCTTCAGCCCTCAGATGTTGGGTGTGACATTGGCCCGAAAGCACAAGTATGTGTTCACTGCAGACCTCTCCATTTTATTTATGGACCTTCTGTGGCTTCCCTATGTGCTGAATCTCTCTTGGCTTTCTGTCATTATTAAGCTTGTGTGTCAACTTTACTGGGCTCCCTGTGGGTAGCCCTCTTGAATTTTTTTTCTGGTACATGAACTCCCAGAATGATGAAGCCATGGAGACAACAATTAGAATAAAGGTTTGTGGGGCAGGGTACAGTGGGGAGGGTGGAGTATAGGGGAGCTGTTGTCTAGGAGTGCAATTTGTTCTGAAGCTGTTTGTGGTAGCAATTGGACAATACCGCTGGATGTGATTGGACTACAAAATGGTAGTTAAAAGAAAACAGGTGACCTTTTGGGATCCCAAAAAACAAATGCCATAACCTCCCGAGCTGACCTCTCTGCCTTGAATTTAAATGACCCAGACCCATTCCCTCGCTAGTTACTAGTTACTGTTTTTTGGACCTTGGTCTCTGAATCAAAGCTCCTCCTTGATCATGATTCATTCCATAAAGGGTCTTCAAGAACTTCTATCTTGCTTAAAAGACTGTGCAGATGGTTGGGGAAAGAGGTGGAATGGAAACTGGTGATGTGGCGGGAAATGTAATAAGTGATGGTACATTGAGGGATGGCAGTGAATGCATTGAATCAGGATGCATACGAATTGTTTAACTGTGATGTAGTTTGCAAACCACTTAATTCACAACAATAAAAAATTCATGGAAAGATCCACTCTTTGAGTTGACTAACTAGCTGTTATATTCGTGCTATATAAACCTATCCATCTCTCTATATAAAATTATAAGTGTCTTGGTTTTGTTTCTCTAGAGAACCCTGTCTAAAATACTGATCTCCCAAAGCTTCTGGCTCCCAGCAGGATGAAAGCTTACTGCAGCCAAGATGCTTGCTTAAAACTGAAAATGTTGTCATGTGAGATACTCACGTCAGTAGCTATCAGATCAACGGTAATTCTACTCTTCTCCGTTTTTTCCAGACTTCAGCAGCAGCTTCTTTATTTGTTGAGGTTAATAAATAAACTTCCCTCTTTGGGTCCTATTTGAGGTCTTCCTGGCCTTCTCTAAAATGCTCAATCCATCTGAAAATGCTTGCTTTTTGTGGAGCAGCATTCCTATAAACTTGTTGCAAAGTTTTAATGGTTTGGAAAGATAGCCACTTGAATGGTCTTAGAAAATTTGGTGTTAGCCCTGACCTCAAAGTAATTCCGCACCCGCCAGCCGCCACAACACAAAAAGCCTCCTTTCTTCCGATGGGATTAAGACAAATGTACGACTGAGAGATTTGTCTGCAGCTATCCACTGATCACCAACACACTCAACATGATGTGTTTGGAACAAGCTGTTACCTGAAATAGAACCCTGGTTGCAACACTTTATGACTTATCCTTGTAGATATGTGCATGCGCGAGTGTGTGTGTGTGTGTGTGTGTGTGTGTGTGTGTGTGTTTGCTGTTGAATCTATTCCACCTCAAGGCCATTCCATATGTGCAGAGTAAAACTGCTTCCTAGAATTTTCAAGATTTTGACTATTCAAAATCAGCACCATGTTTATCATCAGAGGTACCTCTGAGTGAATTTGAAGCACTAACCCTTACACACACACACACGCACACATTTTCAAAAGAAACCGAATAGAATACAAATAAAATACATAGCATATCCTAGGTTAATCAGGAGCGTCTGAATTGGTGCATTTACAACAGACCCTCAGAAAGTAGTCACGCTCTGAGTGATGGGGCTATATCACAGCAGAGATCATACGGGTATAATCTGCTCAGGGAATTCTGGGCTCCAGGTACATGGACTATGCACAAAACAGGGAGCCAAGCCCAGAGAAGAAAGCACATTTACAAGCCAAGGAAAGAGTTATTTAAGCATGCTACGTGTAGATATTAAAGGTAAGAGTACATGCCTGACAACCATGTGAGAGGACATTTGAGTGCAGCAAGATTAATCCTTGGTAAGTGTCAGCAACTCTAAAAGGCTGAACCAGAAGTCTGAATTCCCTGAGTAGGCCAGGACAAGGTAACTGACTGACAGGTAGAAGAGTTCTTATTTCTTGGAAATGGGGATTTTGTGCCAGTGTGAGCATTCCATTTCAGACCCCTTCTTACACTTTCTGTTGTTCATTCACAACCCAGATGCAACCTCAGGTATTAACCCAGGCATTACCTCTTGATGAATGTTGTCCTGGGCTAGATTCACTTCTCGCAACTGTGAACTCTTTGGTTAAAGATAACAAGAGTGCTTTAGGAAATAGAGAAATTATTGGCCCAATACTAAATGACTCATGGAATTATTGAGAGCACACCAGAACAAGGCTTTCCCTAAAATGGAACAATGGTGGTATAGTGCCAAGATAATAAGAGTCACACATATTTCATCAGGTGATAGTGCTGAAATGAGTGAATTTTACCCATTTTCCCCATTCTTCTGCCCTTGACCAAAGAGAAAAAAATCAAGCAGGTTTACCTCAAATAGGGAAGTACCCATTGATTTTCAGTGTAGTATGACCAATGGTACCTCAAATGGAAGAGAGAGACCTGACCCTAAAGGTGTCCAATCAAATGAGGAAAGATTCTCTTAAAGGAAGGTCAAGTGTGTTAGGCTGGGTTCACTAGAGACACATCCAGTGACACTCATATATATGTGTAAGAGAGAGCTTTATATTAAGAAGTAATTATATATTAAGCAAACATCCCAGCCCAGTCCAGATCAAGTCCATAAGTCTAATACTAGTCCATAAGTCCCTCTTCAGACTCACGCAGCCACATGCAACAATGCAGAATGCAGGAACATCACCGGACAGTGGGTGCAAAATCTTGTGGATCCAATGATGGTGGTGGCATCACAGGGCTCTGGCAGTTCCCAGGGTGGCTCTTCAACAGGAAAGTGAAGGCAGAGAAAGATGGGAGGTCCCCAGGACCCTCCTTATGAGAGTGCCACATCTGCAGAGACATGATCTGACGGACGGGCTAGACTCCACCCCTACACTCAACATCAAGTTGACACAACATTGTGTAACTACCACAGCAAGTGAATGAAGGCAACCAAAAGGAACAAATGCCCATTGGAGACCTCACAATTTGAAAACAAAACAAAAAAAACATATTTAAGGATCTATGACCTTAAGTATCTTTAACAGATGGTTATTTTAATCCAATAAGATATCTCATTGTATACAATATATTTTCAGTAGATGAAAAGGTCACTATTATATATGGTTAAGATGCATATTTTATGCGTTACTGAGTTCTAAAAAAATTAGATGAGAAATATTTTTCTGAAGTTGTAGATAGAATGTCAATATTACACATTGGAAAAGTTCATCATAAGATAAAGCAATTATCTAGTCAAGATTTTGACAGATTCGTTTTATTCAAATTCTACAAATCCATTTAGAAATTATACTTCATTTAATGATAAATTCTTTTAAAACTAATTCAGGCGACAGTCTTAGTCCTAATTCATTTATATCCCATCTCAGAAATGAAAATAAATGAGACCATTTTACTCTCTCCTCATATAATTCTCAGCTCCACAGAGAAGTAGAAACAGCCACAGTTCCTGGATTACAAGTAGGAGAGATAATACAGTTTTTGAAAATTCTGTTGATATCATTGTGTTAGACAGGGTTCTCTAGAGAAACAAAACCAGAAAGTTAATAATTTTATAAATAAATTTATACAGTGAGGTAGTTA
>NW_022111324.1:41314173-41316233 GCF_000313985.2 Echinops telfairi | reverse complement strand
TAGGCAGCAAACGGCAAGGCAGGTCACCAACAGTCAGCCAGATGACAGGGTCTGGAAGTTCCCAGCTCAAGAGATATAAATTCCAATGGTGTGGCCAAGCAGGTCTTGAAGGAATCTCAAATTACAGTGACACAGTCTACGGGTTCAATGTCCCACAGGTAGTGTAGCTTGCACTAGTCCGATGATCAAAGAGGAAGAGACAAGAAAGGCGAGCATCACAGAGCCATTTATCTCTCCACCCTTCAATTAATCCCACATTTGTTTATTGGCCAGCTTTGCACAATAAACTAACTACCTCAATCCACCCCTTGCCAACTTGGCACCTGTACACAATTCTTCAGCCTTATATAATTTCTGGATGTTAATGAAATCACACTTATATTTAATCAAACATCTATCATACATATAAATGAAAACAGAGTCCAATTATATCTGATATATCATACATAAACAAATGGAAGATATACAATAAGCACACATAAAGTAAATACACTGACAATATAAACCTCACTTTTGCAATAGATCACGTGGTCGTAATTGATAGTAGAACTACCTTTCTACTACTACTCCAGTTCCCTGGAGTTCTGACTTCAGCATCTCAACCAGACTCATCATTGACTGTAGCAGATTGGTTTATCAATCCTGAAACACACCAAGACCTCCAGGCCTGAGGAACACAGGGTTGCTGGGACAGGAAGCAAAAATGCTGCAAGTGGATCACTAGGAGTAATAGTGAGTGGTGCCGCTGCAGCTTCCACCCCTTGGTTCCTGGACCCATGAATTTTGGCTATTGGAGACATAGCACCATATATTGGCCGCTGGTTTAGAGCGTATACACCTTCCTGGAGAATGTTGCCCCACCCCCGCAAGTTGTTGCCACCTAGTAGGCGCCGTAATTGTGTCTTTAAGAGCCCATTCCATCGTTCTATCAAGCCAGCAGCTTCAGGATATTTGTGATACTACTAAGAAAGATACAACAATTCTGAGTAGTTTTCATTAATGACATCAATGTTAATTTCTTAAATTCTTAGTGGACCCAAACCTTTCATTCTTTATAATATTTTTTCCTGTATAGTGTTATACATAATGATTGTATAGAACTTTTTGTGTGCATCACTCATGATAAGTGAGGGCAAATCAGTACAGTTCATGTCCTGTCTCCTTTGGGGAGGTTGGGGTGCCATCCCAAGTAGGTCCATGAGCCTGCAGCATCTCTAGGAAAGTTTTTTATAAATTGTGTGTTCTGTGGTTTCTTTCATGAAACACACTTATATCTGTAAAGAAGTGTATCCAGGCTCTCTGTGGAGAAGACTAGATGGGTGAATGGATGGATAGGTGAGTAGGTGGATGGGGAAGTTGAAGACAGTAGAAAGCAGATGCTCAATGTCGAGATCAACAGCTTCCCGAAGCTCTTTCATCATTAGCATGTCTAGGACATTTGAAGCTCTGAGAATATTCCAATGACCCAGTCCTTATTCCTGGGGGTAGGGGGGAATCTCAAACAAAGATTTTAAAGCCACTGGGATTATTTATAATTGCTAGCAGAAGTTCCAAACACACACACATTGTTTGAATTCCAACTCAAAGTAACCCTGTATGGATTTTGAGACTGTAAACCTTTACAGAAACAGGCAGCCTCATCCTAAACTGTCACTCAAACAGCTCTTAGTAAAACCTTGATTAGCCAAAACCTATTGCCACAGAGTTGACTAACTCATGGTAATCATAAGAGTTTTCAAGACTGTAAATCTACAGAAGCAGACAATCTGATATTTTCTCCCAAGGAGTGACTGGTGGATTTGAGCTATTAACCTTGCAATGACCAGCCCAGCACCGAACACAGCACCACTGGAATCTTGTAAAAGCCTTTATTTTTTTGTTGAAGCTTTAATGCTAAAAAGTAAACCTCTAATAAAAATTTCAAACTTGCAGAACACCAAATTTCAGAGTGAATGTAGTCTTACAAATGATTCTCTGATTTGTAAAAGGATAAACCTAGACATTAATTTCCTTGCTTTCAAAAATGTTCTATGTCATGTTTCCCCTTTCCAGGAAAATGG
>NW_022111324.1:41311438-41312127 GCF_000313985.2 Echinops telfairi | reverse complement strand
GCATGCTTCTTGGAACATGCCAGTATGTTGTATTCATGTCTTGGTGCATTAGCTTGAAGCCTGGTCTCTCTCTCCCTCTCCTGTGGAGATATAAACAATACCCTTCCCTTGGGTGGGTTAGAGCCCTGCTCCCCCACTATCCATACTTTTTTTTTACTCTTTATTTCCCCCTCTTATTAGTTGGCTGCTGTATGTATCCCTGGATTGGGTTTGGCACCTGCCATAGTTGGTGGACACACCCCAGGGATGTATGTATATAGTCGCTTTTCCCCTATGCCCTGTCCTGGCACCATATTTTTATATTTGCTAAGACATTTGATAAACAAATAAGACTCAAAGTAAGGTTAATATTTATCTACCTGAAGGGATCTCATGAATATGCTGGTCGGTGGGAAATGTTAACCATATCACAGCTCAACCATTTCCTGATTCTTTGCCTATTTGTTTCAGAGCAAGTGGTTTGCTATTGAGAATAGAGAAATTTGAGGTACAACTTAAGTTTCAACTCTGCTATTTTTCCACATGTCCTGTTGCTATTCTTATTTTGGTGATATCCTGAATTCGTTTTATTTGCCATTCAATATGAAGTTTAATTATAATAATTACCATTTACTTAATACTTACTTTGCACTCATTATTCTATACTAGTTTAGTCCAATCCTGCATATTAAGTAGTATTATCCATTTTA
>NW_022111324.1:41306851-41311338 GCF_000313985.2 Echinops telfairi | reverse complement strand
CAGTTATACCTTGTATAAAACTTATAGTTATTTCACTCTCTAATTTTATAATCAATTAGCAATTAATTTCTTTGCTGTGGAAAACTTGACAGTGCTCAGTTTTCTTCTTAATTTCACTAATCATAGTATTGAAGATGTAATTATTTTTTTTGAAATGCAATTAGAACACAAGGGTATATAGCACAAGGGTATATTTCATTCCAAAACACATCATTTGACAAAAGTATCCAGTAAATTCACATTTTTAATTGAGTGTGAAAATAGCATTCTAGAGTTAAATAAGGTAATGCAACTATTTCTTCTTGATTCTATTATCTTAAAAAGTAAGAGAGTTCAAAAATTTTGTGGAAAAAAATGAAATGATGGGATTTTTCCACAGACTTCTTGAAGACTGGCATTTACTGGACTTTACAACCCAAATAAGAGTAGCATAGTTACTATCGGGGAATATTTTTGTGCTTGTATAGATTTACTATTGACCAGAATGACTACCCATGATCAATCAGATCAAATAAGGTGCAGGGTCACGTGATGGTTGTTTTTCCAGGGTCCCAAGATTTAAGCTATTTTTCTTTAACATGCAAAATTCCTTTGAGCATTTTCCATTTTATAGACCCAAATGAGTTGAGTCCAAAATGATTCTGGCTACTCTCCAGGGAATTCCTGAAAGCAGTGGTGTGTGGTGCAGCTCTGCTTACTCTTGATGAATTCCTCCATGAAGAACATGCCTTCCTGCCTTGGCTGTCCTTGATATCACCAGGGAGCAATTCCACTGTCACTGATGAATGCCAGCTAGGTCAGACCCTGTCAGTGCAAATGAGAGTCTTGTGGTTAGTATTCTGTACCTTCTTACTAATGAACCTTCTAATCATGAAATCTGTCTGTACTTGTAATCTTTTCCTAACTGCCAAAGGCCCTTGAAAGGTTAGATAATTGGGAAATAATATGATTGGGAGTTCTGATTCCTTTTGATTTTCCATCATGCCTTTCAAATTTAGCTTTCAGCTTGTGGCGTATGACGTGGGGAGCATGGTGACAAGAGAAACCTTTGGTTATGTTCCCGCAACCTGGAGGCAGAAGTTAAAAACCCATAATGACCTAAGCATAGAAGGAAGTCATTTTGTGAACTTTCAGACTTCTTGGGGGAGAATTTTGAAAGCAGAAAAAATATGCAAAAGTTTTTGAAGAAGGACTTCATTTGAAGTTTTCATTTGGAAAAAATCTAAGTGAAAATGTGCTTACATTATGAATGCTAAGGAATGACTTTGAGATAAATACCTGAGAAAATGTTATTCAACATGACCGGAATAACTTCAGCTCAAAAACACATATAGACATAGTTATTTCATTGCACAACATTTTCTTTCTTTATTATTGCTACAGACCAATTACATAGTTCATCAATCTAAAATATTATAAATGTCAAGGTGCATCACTGTACTTGCAAGAAGAAGCTGACAGCAGAGTTGGTTGAGAACAAGTGGCCCAGTCTCTTTTCTATCTGGTTAGTATTTATTCAATAGTGTACACTCTCTGGAGGTCATTTACAGGTGTATGCTGCTCTAACACTTAGCAATTGAAAACAACACATGTTATCTCACTTACGTTGTTGTTTTCAAAAATCTGGGACCAGTTGGGTCTGCTTCAGCATCCCCCAAGATGACTCCGTGAGGTTGCTATCTGGGGTCCCATGGTTGCTGACAGGGCTTCATTCCTCATCACATGGGCCTTTTCATAAAATGGTTTCGACGTTCTCATAATACGGCAGCTGGATTTCCCCCAGAAAAAATTACGTGAGACAGAAGACACCCTATTCTCCAAAGTCAGACACCATAACTTGCTCTTCTCTTCATTGGAAGTGAGTCACTGCAAACTGCAGTGGAGCAGAGTAAGCCTCCGTCTGCTACAGAAACCAGGGTGACAGATTGATAAGACGCTTTAAACCACCAAAACAAGGTGTGCACAGATATCTACAATGCACCCCTGCTCTCCTTCCTGAGCATACCTCACTCTACCCCTCATGTTGGTCATTCAGGCGTTCTGAAGTTATCAGTGAAAACAATTCCTTTAAGCATGGTTCAGGGCTGGTGGACGGGGCTAGGGTGGGGTGAGGTGGGCGTGAGTGGTATTATCTGTGAAGGACAAGAGGAGAAAAATAGTTTGACAGGTGATGGATTAGAAACCAACAAAACCTCTGGCAATCTAATCAAGCAATCGAAGCACACTGGGCAGAAATGACCAGGAATGTAGGGGTTGGGGGCAGGGTTGGTCTGTGCCCTCTGGCGCTGTTTGTCTTATCTGTGATGTAACATTTCCATTTCCGAATAATTTCTACTGCGCCTGCCTGAGGTTATGACTTGGTTTGTCATGAGATGAGCTTGGTAGCAAGGTCGTGAAGTAACCCCTTTCTGCACTGGGCCTCACTCAAAACTCACAGAATGCCATGTCTCCAGTGTGTCAGCTGGAGCAGTAGAATCAAGTGTGGGGGTGGAATGGGATTTATTTTGTACTTTAGAGAGAATGCCTTAGCATACCTACAAACACGAAAATCGCTATAAATGTTATTGAAATAATAAGTTCCTCCAAGCATCTACCCATTTTCTCTTTAGTGGACGTGCCTTATCAGTACATCTTGGGCACTTGCTGCTTCTCATTTATCCAGTCTGATCAGTGGGATGTTCTCCACACACTGGACAAGTCTGATAGTCTCCATTGTGTCCCAGCAGTGCCTGCTTCTTGGCAACACATTATTTTTAAAAAGATAGGCTAATGAGGGTTGTAATTCATACATTTGTCCCTTGTTCCCTGGTTTTCTTATACATTTCATAGGTCTCAGTGTAGTTTGAGCTATTTCCTGATTCTCCTTTACTAGCAGAAAAAGAAACCACTCGCACCTGGATCTTCTCAACTATCTCTAGAAACCTACCCACTGCCATAACGTTGATTCTGACTCACGGTGACACTACATTGGGTTTGTGAGACCATAAAGCTTTGCAGGAGCAGCGTACCTGACAAGGCAACAGGGCTCCTTGACTAGACATGGCGTCATACGTAGCATGGCAACTGCATCCGGGCTACGACCCGGCAGAGTTTACTGTAGGCTATTGTCATTCTCTGGGAACTATCCATTCCCCTTCTCATGTTCTTTCTGTTTGTTTTGAAAGCTTCACTAGAAATTATTTTCTTATTAAATTCATCTAGATTTATAGGCTGCTGTACTGAGAAATAAGGAAGGGAAAATAATGCATAAGAGAAAACTCAACTTTCCTATCTTTTTTCATTATATACTTTTTTCATTTCCAGTATTGCATTTACCTAATATCCTTACTACTTGTTTGTTTTCTCAGCTTTCTCGAATAGATAGGTTCTCCAAAGTGCTTTAGGCCATTTTGAAAAGTGCTGGTCTTAGGGGGCAGTACAGAGAAGCAGAAACAGCTGACTGGAGGTCTTTTCCCTTTTCCTTTCCTCTTGAGGGCAAGATCGTGGACAAACTATACTTAGGTAGTAGGAGGTGAGTGAGGGAGGATGTCAGAAGTGAAAATGGCTACCCCGAACGCTTCTTCCCTTTGCTGTGAGCCTGGCTGGGATGGGCCCTGGAGAATTTCATTGATAAACTATTCAGAGCTCTTAAGCTTTGTGGTGAAGGATTTCCATTTCTCACAGACTCAAGCTGGGTCTACACGATACAAATGAGTATATTTTTATAGAAAGCAGTTACAACTCAGTGGTTTGCTTTAGACCTGAGTAATACTGGAGAACTGTTGATTCTGTTCTTCTTGGCCAACCCAGACCTTATATTCATTTCATATTGAGCAGCTCCCCAAAGTTTTAAATATACTCGCTAACAGTTTATATCAAATGAATATATTTTAGAGACAAATAGCTAAAGGAATGTAGAAGCATTTTACCAGATGTATTTATATCTTATTTACTCATCTACAAATGGTATTGTCTTCTTTCACCTTATGAAAATTATTAAGGAATTTAAGCAATTAGATGGGGTAAATAGATTAAAATTTCTTAACTGAAAACCATAATTCATTTAAAAATATTTCAGAAGACTATTCATGTCAAAATCAGGTTTTGTTTTTTGTAACAGCAAAAATAATCCTAAAATGAATAATTTTATGAGATTTTTAAATGAATTATTTTTAAAAGATGAACCATAAACTCTAATAAAATTATTTATAGTTTGTGATGATATCTGCAACTTCTCATAGAATATTTTATAAGGAAGATGATATATCTCCTGTTATTCTCTTGGTCATGGGACCATTTCCAAACTGTTATGATGTAATATTCATTTTATAGCTTTTCTTTATAATGTAAAGTAGAATCCATTACGTATAGCTAATAGTTGCACAAAACTTGTCCAAAGTGCATGAGATGAAGTTTCACTATCCTTGTCTCTAAGGAGCACTCTGTACTTTTTCCAAGACAGATTTGTTTGTTCTTTTGGCAGTCCATGGGATTTTCTTTTTTTTTTT
>NW_022111324.1:41290623-41305490 GCF_000313985.2 Echinops telfairi | reverse complement strand
TCCTCCAGATTGTTCATCCAGCCTGTCCTATCCAGACAGGCCTGCGGAGACAACATGCATAAAAACAAGACAGAGCAAAACCAAGCAACACTGTTTCAATCTGCTTCACTAACTCCATAGCTCAGAGGCATAATACGTTTCTTCTTGTTCTTTATTAAACGGCCAACATTCACATGCATATGAAGCAATTGAAAATACCATGGCTGGGGTTACATGCACTGTAGCCCTCAAAGTAATAACCTTGCTTTTCAAGATTTTCAAGAACTCTTGAAAGGAGACTGACCCAATGGAGCATGTCTTTTGATCTCTCAACTGCTGCTTCAGTGAGCATTAATTGTGAATCCAAGCAAAACAAAATCCTTGACAACGTCAACCTTTTCTCCGTTTATCTTGATGTTACTTATAGGTCAAGTTGTGAGAGGTTTTGTCTTCCTTACAATGAGTTGTAATTCATAGTGAAGCAATCCCTGATCTTCATCAGCAAGCGCTTCAAGTCCTCCTTACTGTCAATGAGAAATATTTTAGTATCTTCATATTGTAGTTTGTTAATGAACCTTCGAACAATCCTGATACCACACTCTTCGTCATATAATCCAGCCGCTCTGATTATTTGCTCAACATATAGATTGAATGCATATGATGAAAGGAAACAATGCTAATGTGCACCTTCCCTGATTTTAAAGCATGTGGTATTCTTTTGTTCTGCTCAAACAATGAAGTGTTCTGGAATTCCCATTCTTCTTGATGCTAACCCTAGTTTGTGTGTTAGGCTGATTTGACTAGAGGAACAAATCTAGTGACACTCAAATATGTGTAAAAAAGAGCTTTATATGAACAAGCTTTGTATATCAGGAAAACATCCCAGTTCAGTCCAACTCAAGCCCATAAGTCCCATACTAGTCCATATGTCCCTCTTCAGACTCATGCAGTAACAAGCAATGATGCAAAATGCAGGAACATCCCTGGCCAGTGGGTGCAAAGTCTTGTGGCTCTAGTGGCAATGGACCCATCTCCAGGTCTCTGGCAGGTCCCAGCGTGGTTTGCCAGCAGAAAGGTGAAGACAGAGTGGGTGTGGGGGGAGGTCCCCAGGAACCTCCTTATGAGCAGGCCTTGCCCACAAGTAGTCACCATCCAGCTGTGACCTGATTGACAGACTAGACTCCACCCCTAATTTTAATATCTTCTACTTGAAATGAAATTATATAACTACCACAGTTTGTTACAATTCATACAGTTGAATGTTTTGCATAATCAATGAAACTGAAATAAACTTCTTTCTGATGTTCCCTGCTTTTAGCCAAGCTCCATCTGACCTTCTCAGTGATAGTCTGTTTGGAATGCAGACTACATCTCGGGCAGCTCCTTGTCCGTGTACTGCGTAACTGTCCTTGGGTGATCTTCAGCAAGACCATCCAAGATAGACTACTTGCACGTGGTATCAGTGATGTTCTATAACTTGAGTATTCTCTTGGGTCACCTTTCATTGGAATGGGTGAAAATAAAGATTTCTTCCAGTCAATTGGCAAATAACTGTCTTCCAAATTTCTTATTGTAGACAAGGGTTTCCAGTGCTTCACCAACTTGTTGAAACATTTCAATTGATATTCCATCAATTTTGAACCTTGATTTTGGCTAATACTTTCAGACCAACTTGAACTTCTTCCGTCGGTACCACTGGTTCTTGCTCATATGCTACCTCTTGAAATGTTTGGATGTCGATTAGTTCTTTTTGCTACAAAGACACCGTGTCTTCTTCCCATCTTCTTTTGACACTTGCAACAGTCAATTTTTCCTCCCATATAATCCTTCAATATTTCAACTTGAGACTTGACTTTTTTCTTGAGTTCTTTCAGCACAAAATATGCCAAACTTCTTTTGGGGTTGCACATTTTATTATAATTCACTATGGTTTAGTTGTAACATTTTACTTGGTCTTCTTGAGCTACTCTTTGAAAATTTCTGTTCAGTTCTTTGACGTCATCATTTCTCCCACTTGCCTTAACTACTGTATGATTACGAGTACTTTTCAGTCTTTTCTGACATCCACACTTTGATACTCTTTTTCTTTCCTTTCTTTTTAATGATCTTCATGTATGATATTTTTGATGTCATCCCACAGCTCAGTGGGTCTTTTATTACTAGTTAATTTTACTACTTAAAAAATGGGATCCTCACAGAAGTTAACTTGTGATTTTGTTTCTAAGCTAATGAATTACATAGCCAAGATGTGACATAGATCTCATCTGACAATAGAGGACATGATCTTTAAATTGTCCTTCCACTCTTTGTGTAGTTCAGTGATCTTGGTCAAATAGTTTACTCAATGGAGACCTCCTTTCATCTGTAAACTATTGGCAATGTTTAGCTCGTTGGATTTGGAGAATTTTCCAGGCCCAATGTTCTCTTTCTACACATCATTTCCTTATGCATACTCTTTATGTAAATGTAAAATAAAAGTAAATGATTTAGTCACTTATGGAGCTGAGCATGAGAAAAGAGAATTCAACATAGCCACTCCCCGAATTAATTTGCCATATGCTGATTTCATCCCAAGACCCAATCTAAATCTGAATTGTGTTTTCAACTCTGTATCTATTGGTTAGGACTATAGAATATTTGACTGCTATGAATATTTTCCTTGTAAATCATATAATTCAGTAATTTAGATACATTAATGAAATACTATTCCAACTGCTATTTGCACAAATTTACATTGTCATTCCCTAAAAACAGGGTATAGGAAGCAAAGATGAAGAAAATATATTTCATATATCTTTCTGTTTTCCTATAATTATATATTTCCATTTAGCTACTTTGATACAATAATCCTAACAATGGTTTCTGTGTGAATTAAAATATGAAAATATTGCATGGTCAAAGAACATGGGTTCAAGTCCTGATTTTCCCATTCCGAGTAAACATGAGAGAGTTATTTAACATATCTCTGCCCTCATTCCCTTTGCTGCAAAATATTAGTCCCTCCCTTATAATGTTGTAAGGATCAAATAACTTAATACATAGAAAGAACTTAGCACAAGGCTAGCCATATAATAAGGGCTCTGTACAAGTATAAGATAATATTTATACTGTTATTTCTATATGTGGCAAAATCTTAAAATCGGTGTCATTTTCATACTCACATTGGCTTTGGTTATCTTCTAATTTAGGGGGAGTGAAGCTTCTCATCTTTTTCCCAAATCCCTGCTTACGCCAGCAGGAAATGGCTTCAAAATGAGCCTCATTATTCTTATCCCTTAACATGGGAGGCAGGCAGTAAGTAAGTTTAAAGAAAGGTCAAGAGAATCTATGCTTGTATCTAGGAAAGAGAAAATGCCAGAAACCAGAGGAAGTTCTCTTACCAAATCATATTAATAATCTCACTAAATACCTGTAATTTATTTGACCATAATAACAGGCTGAATGGGCATAAGTCAGTGAGAACACATGTGCACACACGCGCATGTGCGCGCGCGCATACACACACACACACACACACACACACAAGAACATATCAAAACATTCTTCTAGTTAGAAAAGGAGAAATGTATGTATAACCTAGTACAGATTTAAATATTTTAAATAATTGAAAAATTAAAAGCAAGCCAAAAAATTACTACCCTTGTAGGAAAAGCTTCACAATTGAATTAAAACCATAGGCGGAAATTATTTTTAAAAACATTATGTATACAGACAAAATAAGCAAACATACGATACTAATGTGGTCTCATATTCACAAAATGATACGGCTGTAAGGTAATTTGATGAAGTCTTAAAATGTGTAATTGTGTTAGTTAGATTAGGCACAGCTGCATATGACAGAAAAACTCAAAATAGAGGGTAAAAGAGAGACGTGTTCATGTCTCTCCCATGCAAAGGAAGCCTGGAGACAAAGAATCCAAGGCTCATATGGTGACCTTCTGATCTTCAGGGATCTTTGTTTCCTCCTTTTCTGTGACTGTGTTTCCTGCCGTCCTGCTCTATGACTCCACTCCACCAGCTGCAGTCAAATAGTACACCGTAGGGACAGGGCCACAGGGTCACAGGCCTTATCTTTTAAGAAGTCTCCTTGAAAGTCTCATTGAATACTTAGTTTAATATTTTATCAAGCACTTAGTTACATAGTTATGCATATCTGAGAGGAAGAGTGGAAAATAGAGTCTTTTGTTCAGAAGAGCAATATGCTAGAAAAATATTGGTGTTCTGTTCCTACGAGTGAAATTTTGCAGGGATAACCAATTTAGAGGCTCTGTCACAAAATCATTGATCTAAAAAGTTGTCAGTATGCTATTTATCAATTCTAGCCTTGCTTTTCTCCTAGGAGTGGTTCATGGGTTTGAACCACTGACCCTGCAGTTAGCAGCCTAACACTTATCTGATCTAGACATCAGGGCTCCTTTCATGCTATATAAGAGGTATATTTTAAAAAGCAAAAGAAATGTATATATTTTTTATGGTAATTGAATTTACATTTAATTTTTGGGTCACACATTATTCCTGGTTTTGTTTCTGTTGCTGAGGCTAGCTTGGTGCCATTGAGTTGTTTGTGACTCATAAGGACCTAGGTGGCAGAGGAGACGGCCCCCTAGGATTTTCTGAGCTGTACTCTTTACCTTTAGCAGAGCACACTTCCAGGTCTTTCTCCCTAAAAGCTGCCATGTAGATTTGAACTGCCAACCTTTGGTTAGCAACCAAGAGCTAGACATTATGCCAATGAGACCCTGCAAGAGAAAGCAATCTATATTTTACGGAGGATTTTAGATAAATGCATAGACTGCTAAAGAAAAAAAAAGCCATTTTTTTAGATGTAAAATCATCATCTTATTTCCATATTTTCAGTATGACTACCCAAGAAAATTATGCATAATATACAAAAAGAGTAAAAATATGGTCAGCTTATAATTAATTTGATCCTAACTAAATTACAAGCATACATATTGTTGAATAAAGCCTAGATTCATTCCTATGAGTGAAATTTCATTTATTTAAAGTTACATAGAATCTGTTTCAAATTTTACTTTTGATCTTGAACAGCAGGGAGTGGGGCCTGCCTACCTGTGGTGGGACCAAACCGTAGTCTGGCAGCTGACTGCCTTCAGGGAGGTAACTTGACAATCATTTACCATTAGTTACAAGCAGTGTCCTCAGTCTAACATCTAGTTGGGGGAGATGACTTGGGAGAAATCTTTCTGTTTCCCACACCCAGGCATCACCTTTTTTTAACTGTCATCGTTTCTTAAAAAGTCATGCATCCACCGACGTCCTTGCTCTCCTCGGGCAGTCTAACATGGCCTCTAAATAACTCCGATTTTCCTAAGCAGTTCTCCTTTATCCTGGATCCTAAAACTCACAGTGAAAAATTAAAGTCTAGTAGCCCAGTTGTGAGTACCTTTTTATTTACTTTTAGCTAACTTCCTGTTTGCAGTACATATCGGTCTCTCACAGAGAATTGTGCTAAGAAATAAAATGGTCTCTTTATGTTTTCATTGTGCAAAACAAAGATTTTTCTGTACCTGGAAAACCAGACTAAGTTCTGTGTCTCTGGTGAAGGCAAGCACATTGTTTTGTTGTTGTTGTTGTTGTTGTTGTTGTTGTTGTTAATAAGCCTGTTTTGCCCAGATTCACTCTTTTTGAGTCCAACCTGGACATTCAGTTACCAGAAAAGGTTTATGCTCAGCCCTCTGAGAACATTTCCCATTCTTCAAGGCTTTTGTCTTTTGGTTCTTGGGTTTATTTAACCTTATTTTACTTAATTTTAAGTCACATTGTGCACCACGGGTTAAGATAAATACAAGATGCTGTGGATTTCTGATCAAGTATTTTCCACACATCCTGCCCTACACCGATTATAGTATATCAAACTTCCATGTTTGAGGCCGCTTCAGAAAATTTCATTTTCTTTTTTTAACAACTTTTTGAAGCCCCTTTGTACATTCCTTAGAAACCAATTCATTTCTTTATTTGTTCATGTATTTGATAACAGTCCTAGAAAGTTATGGAGGAGGAAAGAATGGGAATAGGAATTAGAGTAAGAAATTAACAGGACATTCAAAGGAGTGGGTATGGAGTAAATATTTTAAAGAAATCCCTGAAAGACTCACTCACTGTCTCTCTCACTCTCTCACACACTCGCTGCCTCACTCTCTCACTGCCTCACTCATTCACTGTCTCACTCTCACTCTCTCACTGCCTCAGTCAGTGACTCACTCTCTCACTGCCTCACTCTCTCACGGCCTCACTCACTCACTCTCTGTCTCACTCACTCACTGCCTCACTCACTGACTCTAAAAAAAAGAAAAAAAAAGAAATCCCTGAAAACCTATGCTCTCTTTTTGCTAAACTCAGTGATTATAAATTTGTATAACAAATATAAATTTATAAATGCAAAGTTTTATGCATATAAAAATATAATTAATGTGTATTAGTGTTTGGTTTGTGAATAGCACAAAATAAAAGCTATCTAAGCCTCAAAGTAACAAACCTACAGGTAAGCTGATAAGGTTAAAAAAGGGTTTTCAAGTTTTAAAAAATTGACTAGGGAAAAATTTCATGCATAATGATTGACAAGGGGCAGCATTACATAGCCTACCCCACACCTCCCAAACTCATGGCCGTCAAGTTAATTCTGACTCATATCGAGTCCTACAGGACAGGGCAGAATTGCCCCTGTGGGTTTCAGGGACTATAATTCCTTGTGGGAGTAGAAAGCCTTACATTTCTCCTGAAGAGCAGGTCGTGATTTCAACTCCTGACCGTGCCATTAGCAGCCGAACGAGCCAACAGACATTACAAAAAGAACGTCTTAAAATCAAAATGATATGACCAAATTTGACAATTTATAGGAAATTGATAAGTTATTTGAGAACCAAAGTGTATTCTTTTCAAAGATAATTCCACTGAGAGTCAATAATTGGTCAATTTTTATAAGCTTTACGTGAGTTTTTAAGATCTCCCACCATAATTCTAGATTTGTCTTTTTCATTTTAGTTGGTCAATGTTTAAAGAATGATTCATTATTTCCTTTTTTGAGCAGTGTGTATCTAATTGGTATGGAGTCCTGGTGGCGCCATCAGGTAGGTATTGCTAACCACAAAGCTGGCAGTTTGAATCGCCAGCTACTCTGAGAGTTCACGAGGCTGTCTGTTCCTGTCGTGATTCACAGTCTCAGGAATGCTCAAAGACAGCTCCACTTGGCCCTGTAAGGTTGCGCTGACTCATAATCAACTTGATGGCACTTCAGGGTTTTTGGGTTGATGTTATCAAATTAGGCGCCCTGGATGGTGCAAAGTGCCAACATGCTAGTTTACTAATGGAAAAGTTGGTAGTTTGAACACCACTTTGGCAGAAAAGTTCTGATCATCTGCTTCCAAAAAGTCATCGTTTTGAAACCTCTGTGGAGTCCTAGTGGCTTAACTGGTTTTATGTTGGGTTGCTAAGTGCAGGGTTAGCAGTTCAAAACTACCAGCTGCTCCATGGGAGAAAGATGAGGATTGTCACTCCTGTAAAGAGTTGAAGTCTTGGAAACCCACAGACACAGTTCTGCTCTGCCCTATCCGATTACTATGAGTCAGAATCAACTGGATAGCAAACGGTTGACGTCATGTTTTTTTTAATCATTTTTTAGGGGCTCATACAACTCTTATCACAATCCATACACACATCAATTGTGTAAAGCGCATTTGTACATTCATTGCCCTCATCATTCTCAAAACATTTCCTCTCCACTTAAGCCCCGGCATTAGGTCCTCATTTCCCCCCCCTCGCCGCTCCCTCCTCCTCCATGAGCCCTTGATAGTTTATAAATTGGTATTTTGTCATATCTTGCCCTGTCCGACGTCTCCCTTCACCCACTTTTCAGTTGTCCATCCCCCAGGGAGGGTGTCACATATAGTTCCTTGTAATCGGTTCCCCTTTCCTACCCACTCTCCCTCTACCCTTCCAGTATCGCCACTCACACCACTGGTCCTGAAGGGATCATCCGCCTTGGATTCCCTGTATTTCCAGTTCCTATCTGTACCAGTGTACATCCTCTGGTCTAGCCAGACTTGCAAGGTAGGATTAATACTTCATTCATATTTATTATCAATTTTTATATTTCTAAGATCAATTATTCATAATATCGGCTTATGGTTCAGTTCAATCAAGCCTGCTGATTGAACAGTTAAATTGAATTGTGCATATATAGTAATTATTAATGGAAATTTGGGAAGTTTATCATAATTGAAGAGAATTCATCTAAATAAAGAGTTGTCATTTTCTGTCTTTGACAGAATTTACACGATTAAGGGGAAAAACTCTCACAAGTCATGTACATTCTCTCTTTTATTGATGTAATAATAAATCCTGTCAGTGGGTTTTCCGTAAGTTCCCATGAGATGTCTCCTAAGATACCCAATATTTAAACTCTTGTGTCTCTTTATTTCGTATTTCTCTATTTTCTTCTTAAATTTTACTTTGTATAGTATTTGGATTTATTTTCTACCTTGTTTCACATTTTTGTTTTACTACATCATTGTTGTTAAGGGCTGTCAAGTTAGTTCTGTTTCCAGCGACCCTATGCAGGCTAGAACAGAGCGCTGCTGGTCCTGAGCATCCTCGCAGTTCTTATGTTGGAGCCCCTTGTTGCAGCCACGGTGTCAGTCCATCTAGCTGAGGGCTTTCCTCCTGTTCACTGCCCTTTTGCTTTAAAAAGTGTGACGGCCTTTTTAGGAACTGGGCTCTCCTAATGACATGCCCAAAGTATGTGGGACAACATTTTATCACCTATGCTTCTAAAGAGCATTCTTGCTGTATATCTTCCAAGACAAATTTGTATGTTCTGGAATTCTATGGTACTTTCAATATCCTTTGCCAGCCCCACAATTCATACTCATCAGCCGTTCTTCAGCCTTCCTGATTCATTGTCCAGCTTTCACATGCATATGAAATGATTGAAAATACCAAGTTCTGAGTCAGGCACATCTTAGTCTTCAAAGAAGCATCCTTACTTTTTAAAACTTTGAAGAGGTCTTGTGCAGCAGATTTGTTTTAATATGTGTATATATAAAGGAGTCCTGGTGGGCTAACTGCAAATCAGAGATTTCAACCCAGACAAAAAACCGAGGCTATCTGCTCCAGTAAAGATGACAGTCTTAGAAAACCTACACAGCACTGCTCTGAGTCGGAATCCTGAAGGCAGCGTGTTGGTATATATATATTCACACATGCATGTATACATCCCCATCTATATTCTAAGTACTAATGTATTTAGAGTTTTCACCTATATTTTAAAATCTTAGTTTATGGATTGGTTTGTTTTTTTTCATGTTCCTTTCAATCCCTTCTTTAATTTCTAGAACACATGAAACTTTTCTTTTCAGTTAATATTAGATATTAGTTCATTCTGATAACTGTGTTGGCTGCTAACTACGTCAGTGTTTGAAAGCAGCAGTGGCTCAGCAGTAGGCAGGTAAGGCTTTTTGCGCAGGTGAAGGTTTACAGCTCTTACAACCCAGAGGGGCAATCCTACTCCATTCTGTAGGACCCTTATGAGTCAGAGTCCACTGATGGCTGTGCATTTGATTTGGACCAGTCTTTGTGAATCCTGCAGACACTATTTTTTTACAGTTCCCTTTATTTATTTAGGAGTCCTGGTAGTGTAGTGGGTTGGTATAGAGCTGTAAACCACAAGGTCAGCAGTTTGAAGCCACCAGATAAAGCTTTCTACTCCTGTAAAGAGTTACAATCTTGGAAACTCACTGGGGCAGTTCTGCCCTGTTTTATAGGGTCAATATGAGTCAGAATTGACTTGATGGCAGCGAGATTTTTTTTAATTGTTGATTTATTTTTCCCAACATAGTTTTTGATGTTGTTGTTTTTATTTATTTATTTATTTTGGTCAGGGGCAATCACATAGGTGATCCTTGTAAGAATCAACCAGTGTGAATTTGTCTAGGAATTATCACGGAAGATTATTTTAATCTTCTCATTCAGACATTTGAGAAGAGCCTATCTCCCCAGTCTCCTTGCCACTGTGAGATATTTTCCTTTTCCTTCTTCTATTGAGACTGTTTTCTTTCTAGAGTTTGAGGTGTGTGTGTGTGTGTGTGTGTGTGTGTGTGTGTGTGTTGGGGATTTATAATCTGAAATCCATCCTATTTGGTCTCAGCTTTCATCTTATTTCCCTTATATGTGCCAACTGAACCAGCTAGGATCCTGCTACTCAAATAGGATCCTCAGACGATCAGCTTAGAAATGGTTAGAGATGCAAAATAGCAGCCACTGGCTTCAAAAGTCGCCTTCATGGATTTTTCTTCTTTCTGATTTCCCTTCCTGTTTTGCCAGCTGCACAACACACATTTTCCCCATAAGCAATAGAAAGTTTAAAAAGTAACCGTGCTACACGTTGAAATCAGGACAAAAAAAACAAACACTTTGCAAGGTCAAGATCGGTTGGTTCTTGGCTGCTCAGCGGGAGAAAGACTAGACCGTCTGGGAAACTCAGTAAGAGTCTCGATGGGGCAGTATTTGCTGGTTCCTGCTCAGGGGATGTGCTGAAGGGATGATTGCAAATTATTAAATACATCCAAACAGATGAAATCCATCGCTAATGGTATTTTCCCAGCCTCTCCTCGTGCTTCTATGACGTTCTAGAAGTGCCCTTCTTTTCCTTGCCCCACTCGAGCAAAGCGGTCCCTAGGTCAATCACAGCAAAGCCACTAGGCGACCGCGAAATCCCGGCGTAACGGATTCAGGCATAGCCAGGGCCCGGGAGGAGCGCGAGGAGAGCACGGAGCATGCGTACAGAAGAGGCACGCTCATGCGCAGTGGCTGCCGTCGGGCCGCCGGCTGGTCGGGCCCGGCTGCGCGGAGGCTGCGCGCCCGCTCGGCTGACGTGCCGGGTGGCTGCCGAGTGGCTGTGGGAGGGGAAGAGCGGAGGGAGGGGTGAGGTGGGGGGCTGAACCCGGAAGTGGGTAGGCGCTGGAGCAAGCGCGCCCAGAGTGGAGCTCAGCGGCTCGGAGCCAGCGGGGGAGCCCTGGGTTCCCGGTAATGGATCTGTGGGGCGTGTGCCCAGGGAATCTGGGGCGGGAAGGGTCGTGGGGTCGCCTCTGGCGAGCGGATTCGATGCCTGGCGATGGCCTGGCGAGGCTCTGGAGCTGCCTTTGGTCGTCCCTCCGGTTGACCCCACTTCTGCTCCGTGCCCTCCGGGGTGTCCCCTCGCGGGGGGTTCGGCCGAGGGACCCACTCCGTCCCCGTGGAGCAGTGTCTTGCTCGCCCCAGGGAAGTGTGATCGTGCTGAGACTCGGATTTCGTGCCCGCGACGGCCTTATTGTCACCGTCCCTGCGCCCCCAAACACGACTGCAGCCCCCACCCCGTCAGTCTGCCCGTCAACGCTCTTGCAGGGAATCCCTCCTTTTACTGCCCTGCTATTTCCATCCTGATCATCAATCAGGCCTGAAAGATGTGCCCTGGGTTTTTTTAAAATTATTCTTTTGTTGGCTCTCTTTTCTAACCGGGCCCTCCTTGTCCTCTTTAAGATGTTAGTCACCCGTATGAGTCTGAACTGCGACTTTATCACAATTAAGTTATAATATAGAAAGGACCTCGGTGACTAATGCAGTTGTATGCAAGAGAATTACTGTGCCACGGAGTTTTAGATATACATCTATATTTCTTATGGTTCTTACTCTTTTTGCAGACCATGAAACCCGTGGGCACGCCCCTCCAGAAGCTGTTAATCTAAGACAATCTAGTTTTCCTTTATACATCACTTAAGACACTTATGAAGTTTCTTGTTCTGAAATTGCTGTACTGCAATGAAGAAGAGGAGAAAGGGGACTTCAGATCTCGATGAGAAAATCCATCTAGGCTATCATAAAGATTCTTCTGAAGGAAATGGTGCAGGGCAGTGTCAGCAAGTAATCTATGCTCCCTCAGAAAGACACACTCCGGGAGCTCTTCGCTGCTACCAGGACCTTCCTCCTTCCCCGGAGCAGAGAAAGCTTTTGAGCTCTTTGCAATACAATAAGAATTTACTGAAATATCTAAATGATGACAGGCAGAAACAACCGTCTTTCTGTGATTTACTTATCGTCGTAGAAGGAAAAGAGTTCAGTGCGCATAAAGTCGTCGTTGCTGTTGGCAGTAGTTATTTTCATGCATGTTTGAGCAAAAATCCAAGCGCCGATGTTGTCACTCTGGATCATGTAACACATTCAGTTTTTCAGCATTTGCTTGAATTTTTATACACATCAGAGTTTTTTGTGTACAAATATGAAATACCTCTTGTTTTAGAGGCTGCAAAATTTCTGGACATTATAGACGCCGTCAAGCTGCTAAACAACGAAAACATCGCCAGCTTTCAGTCCGAGTTAACTGAAAGGTCATCCCCAGAAGAAACATTAAATGAATTAACTGGAAGACTATCAAATAATCATCAGTGCAAATTCTGTAGTAGACATTTTTGTTATAAAAAGTCCTTGCAGAACCATTTGGCTAAGACCCATAGATCCCTGTTATTGGGGAAAAAACATGGGTTAAAAATGTTGGAGAGGGGTTTTTCTGCCAGAAGACCTAACAGGAACCGGAAATGCCCCATTAAGTTTGATGACACCACTGATGATGAACCAGAAAGTGGTGATGGGTCGGATACTTTGAATCAAGATAATTTTGATAAAGAAAAGTCTGATAGAAATGATTCTGAGGATCCCGGAAGTGAAGACAATGCTGAAGAAGATGGGCTAGAAGAAGAAATGTCAGATGAATCTTCTGACATTGAAGAACACAGCGAAAAAGATCAAAATGAGGCAGAAGAGGAACCAGAGGCCGGTGATGCTGTAGGAAATATTCATGAAGGATTAACGCCAGTAGTTATTCAGAAAAGTAACAAAAAAATATTGCAGTGCCCCAAGTGTGATAAAACATTTGACCGAATAGGTAAGAAAAGAACAATTGTTTTCTGCCTCTAATAACTCATTCTCATTGCATTTTGAAGGTGATCATTAAAGTAATTAAATAGTAAAATTTGAAATAACTGTTTAAAACAATGGTGAACTAGAGAGGATACTTTGGTGTTCACTATATATTTTAACCTGCTATTTTAAATTTGTTAAGGATTCAGTAATTAGGAATTTATGGGAGCCTAAATCAAAATGTGTTTTTTCCCCCCTAGTATACCAATGATAGGTGACAGATTAGTAATTCATGTATTTGATATAAAAGGCACCAGCATATATAGAAAGCTTTGATTTATTGCTAGGTTAATTTTGGAGAGAAGTGCTATTTTTAGACCATCAAAGAAAATTAAATTAGATTGAAATTTTTATGATTTATATGCTATTTCCCCTTGATGAACATGGTAATATGTGTTGTCTAATTTTCCAACATCCAGCAATGTTTAGAAAATATTTTGGAGGTTAGACGAAATTTAATATTTTCCAGTAAAATAATTTTAGAAGTATCACGAAATGAAGGAATGCTTTATTAAGGAGTGGATTAAACTTTTGGATGCTAACCAGATAGTCAGTAGTTCAAACCCACCAGCAGACTTCATGGGACAAATAGGAAGCTAGCTACCGTACCATGGTAAAGATTTTCAGTCTTGGCTGGAAACTAAAGAGCAATTCTACTTTGTCCTGTAGTGTCTCTATGAGTTGGGATTGACTTGATGGCAGTGGATTGTGGTATATGAACTCTTTCATTGCAGCAGTTAAAGCATTTCAAAGTAAATTAAAGTTATGAAATTGTGAAATATTTCACAATGATAAAAGGACATATAAAGCAATTTGACCTTGAGAAATTACTTACTCTGGCTAGTGCCATTAAGTCCATTTCTACTCATAGTGACCCATGTACAACAGAATGAAACACTACCCAGTCTTGTGCCATCCTCACAATTGTTCTTTTGTTTGAGCCCATTGCGGCAGCCACGGTGTCAGTCCTTGTTGAGAGCCTTCCTCTTTTCTGCTGCCTTTCTACTTTACCAAGCATAATATCCTTTCTCCAGGGACTTATCTCTCCTGATAACATGATGTACAAGGTGCAAAGAAGGAATAAGCTACCCACTTTGGAGGAATTAGCTGCTGAAAATCTTAGCGATAGCAATGAAACTTCAGTTACTGAAAGCCTAATGGATAGAAATGACTTACTATAGTTTCACATATTCCTTCGTGTTGAGTTCCTTGTTATTGGTATATTGGTTTTAAAAAGTATTGTTAATCATTTATTTTCAAAATATATGTTAATAAGCTGAAAGGACATACATGTACCAGTAGCTTATTAAAGTCAGGCTTGGTAAATCAAAAGGAAAACAATGCCATCTAGTAGATTCCAATTCATAGCAACCCTACAGGACAGAGTAGAATTATCGCCATGGGTTTCTGGGATTCTAAATCTTTACTAGAGCAGAAAGACTCATCTTCCCCTGCCAGGGCACCTGGTAGATTTACACAGCTGGCCCTGTGGCCAGTAAACCAACTGGCAATCCACCACACCTTCAGGCTCGTTATGGACTGTTGCAATGTTACACACAAGTACAATGAGGAATACAGAGTAAGTGTTGTGAATTAAGTATGATGAACATTTTATCCATACATCCTACTTCTCAGACTTTATATTCTTAGCATGTTTCCTGTATTTTGCCTTAATTTGATCACTTGGCGATAAGCACGCAGTGCTTAGTTCACAATTGACTTTGAAGGTCTGGCGCACAGATCTCAAGTTACCTCACTGAACAAGATGCTTGTAAGATACTTTATGAGTGGGGAGGGAGGGGACAAATGAGGACCTAATGTCGGGGGTTTAAGTGGAGAGAAAATGTTTTGAGAATGAAGTACAAATGCGCTTTACACAATTGATGTGTGTATGGATTGTGATAAGAGTTGTATGAGCC